>NC_043961.1:31295742-31580742 GCF_902148855.1 Sphaeramia orbicularis | reverse complement strand
ATCACAGGCTGTTTGTATTTCAGAGATTACCCACCAGAGGACACTGTCTCCTCATAAATGTGGAATAATAACCTCTATAAATGTAGTTTTGTCCAGTATTGTGACAAATAAAGAAAGGAAGAAAATTCAAATGAAAATTCAAATGACTGTCTTATCAGGGGGAAATTTATTTGAGATAATAATTATTTAGTTCAAATAAGATGACCAAATAAAACCCATCACCTCACAGAATAAAAATGAGTGGTTAGAAGATACATATAAAGTTTCTAAGAATGACTGAGGTTGAATATAGTTAGCTTTAGATTTGAAGGAAGTGCATGCTCAAAACATGTTCTTCAACTGTCATTGCTGCAAATTATCATTGTGTCCCATCTCTCATTCATTCATTTCCTTCTGCACCTTTCCAGCCATGTGACTGTCTCTGAGGATTTATGCCCTTTGCTGTAACTGGGAGGTCATGTCCCAGCACCTCTGCACTCACAGTCATACTGATGCCATCTCTCAAGCCCCCCACTGCTCTCCTGGTTCCACCGACATTGTCCTTCTCCCAGTTTCCAGCAACTCCTCTGGGCTCCCGGGTCCTGTCAGAAAAGCTTTTCTTCACAGAGCCCCACAGGTGCCAGCCAATGGCAGCCTGTGAACACAATGCCACGTGATGGTGTGCGACCAATGCTGGGCACCCACAACTGCACACTTCCTGGAGGGAAAGTACATTCAGAGAGCATGAATGTTTCTATTTTTAATCTCTCTGGCAGAAAAAGAGGAGCAAAGCAACCACTTTTGAAACAATGCCTTAATATAACCTACAAGATGTGTGGGATTCTTCCATCATGGTGCTAGGCTCAAGTTAGCGTCAATGTACTTAGTATTGTTAGACTTGAATGATTAATAGGATTTTATAAGCAGCAAAAAGCATATGAACAAAACAGAATGGTATGCATACATACCGGCCCAGATATGTGCACATGAGCTCAGGGATGTTGACGTGTGCACATATGCATACAGACAAACCCAAATTAACTGAAGAATAATGTCACACTCATATGCATAGCAGTTAACACACACACACCCATGAATCCTGCTACATTGCTTTAATGCCAGTCGCTCCTTCAGGCTCGAGCCTCTTCCCCTCTGCTCTTATCACTCCATTTCCTTAAATCGCTCTGCAGTCACCATGATGACATAGTGTTTGCCCTTCTATCTGAGAGATGTCTGTCACCCAAATGCCCACCCTCTGACAAGGCACACGAATTAATGTATGACTGAATCATCAAGCACAAGAGCATTCAGTCATATAGATGTTCACAGCTGGGTTTGGTAAATGTCTTGAAGGTGGGGGTCTGTGTTGGGTTAAGGGCATACATGAGGAAAAACAGAAGACACTAAAACTGTGAGACTATCAAGACACAATTATGGCATAGAAGTACAATCAGTGAATGAGTAAGATAATTAAAGCAAAGCGGATTATGAGAACTATTCAAAGATGAGAGATATGCAGATTTTGATGGAGAGCTTAAGATAAGCAGAGAAGGTGGATAAAGAGAAACAGCAAAGGGAGAGGAAGATTGAGAGAGAAGAGAAAAGTGTGAGAGCAGGGGTTAAGGCTGAGCGTGTGTTGTGGGCTCAGCAGTGAAGTTGACGATGCACTGGGAGAACAGCTGCGCTGCAGGGCTTTCAGGCTCCATCACTACTGCTCTCCTTCAAGCAGCTCCACCAACACACTCACTCTCTCTCTCACACACACACACTCACATAAATATACACAGCTCTCATAAACATGCAAAATCACTGATTGTTGCATCAGTGCACATGAATGTGCTGCAATAATAACCAGGGTTTATATGCATGTTCAGGCTCCAAGTTGCACATGGCCGTATTTAAATGTATTTTTCAACATTTCTGACAGATGATAACTGACTTTAGAATAAAAATAAGATCTGCCAACAGAAAATGGCTTTAATATTCAGCCTGTGAAAATAGAAACACAGCAAAAGCGTTGGATAAGATTAAATGAGAAGAAGAATGGAAAGGAAATGACAGTTTTGCAGCTTAGAAGCACATGAGTGAAGCCCTCATATAGATTTATTACAATTTGATTTCAAATGAGCTGCAGAAAACTAGAAGGGAGGGACTGAGGGGGAGGCAGAGGGACGCAGGACATTCAGAGAGATTGAAAAAATAACAGATGTTAGTTGTGAGTCTGTGAACTAAATAAATTGTACATTTTTATTGATTTAACACATCATAAGTCTTTCTGGGGTTAACAAATGTTTAAAGAGACCTTTTACTCAGGGGATTATGTGTGAAACTGATGCTTTGCACCAAATCATATTTGTTAAATTGGCTTCTGTCTGGATTATAGTACAATCAGCAGGGCAAATTAAGAACTAGAATCTCAGATTTATGTGGTTAAGTGATTCAACTGAAGCTCCATTTTGTCACTATTAGTAAGTTAATATATCAATAGGTTTATTATTATTATTATTATTATTATTATTATTATTAATAATAATAATAATAATAATAATAATAATAATAATAATAATAAAGTGGCACTGGGAACATGGAAGCAGATCAAATCCTGGGAGGGGGCTGGATGCTGTACTGAGCCAAATGGCATTCATAGTCCCCAGGGGCCACTGCACCCTCTGTCTGTGTTTTTACTCCATTTTCAGTAAAAATGAACTGCATTGCGCTAACCTCCTGGGATACACAGGCTGGGCTTATGCGTGTGTTTGAAGGGAACAGGAACTGCAGAGTTTGAACACAATCTTGCAAAAAGCACAAACATACATCAGCTACATCAGTGAAATGAACACTGCAACATGCAAGGGTTATTTCCACCATCTTCACCACCATATGCTGCCCCTATGGATGGGACTGAAAGATGTAAAAGTATTATAATTTTAGGTTTATATCAAACTAGGGTAAGTATAAACATGAAAAATGACCTGAATAGGAGGGCTGGCAACAGAAGAAATGTCTTACTAAAACAGTATGTGTACTGAATTGTTTCTGATTTTTCATATATTCATTCACTATATTCGTATGAAAAATAAAATCTAGTTTTTTTATGTTATGGATGATTTATGAATTCAACTTATTGTTCACTGGCTACATACACTGCAGGCAAAACTTGATTAAAATGACCTTATCTTTACTAAAACTGTATGCCATATATGGGTGGGGAAATACATTCACAATGAAAACATTACGAGAAGCAAACAGATGGTATAGGGACTGTTTTTGTAAGAAGAATTATCTCAAATTTGCGATTTAGGTATTGTTCACAATTTTCAGAAAGCAAAATGTTGATTAATTGAATTAATACTGTACATTGCCTGGCCCTGATATAAAATAACAGAAAACTTTTATAATACAGTCCAACAGTGATCCAGTACAACATTTAGGCCATAGTTTAAAACAGGCATTTAAGTAAAGGTATCAAAACTGCAAGTAACAGAAAAAAAATGTAATATTACTTTGTCACCTTCCTAAAATAATTGCCAAGTCAAAAACCAAGTCAAAAATGACCAAGGCAATTATTTTAGGTATCACCTTGCAAAAACACAAATCAATAGGCTCTTACTTTGAACACATTATTGAATAAGCAGAGGGTTTTCATGATGTGTTTGGTTAATTCAGTCACCAATATAACTATTTATATAGCAACTCCCAAATTCATTTTGTCTACATTTAACCTTTCCTCTGTGATTTATCGCCATCTATATTATAAAAGCCACGTGGCCTCTGTGTGTGTGTGTGTGTGTGTGTGTGTGTGTGTGTGTGTGTGTGTGTGTGTGTGTGTGCATATGTGTGTGTCCGGGGATTCACACAAAATCCGGAAAGAGCTGACTGCTGCAGATTGGCACACTTGTGTATTTTTGGTCAAGGAACAGACTAGTGAAAACAACAAGTTGATAGGACCAATGTTTTGGGAGATATTAGTGATTCTGGAAGACAATAGCCTTACAATCACATTGCTATGGCCAGAACACTTTGGCAGTGACTGCTGAACAAATGCGGTGTAGCGTGCACAAATACACAACAACATAAAAATCACCACATCTAGAATCTGTGGATCCACACAGATCAACGTGTTAGTTTATTATAATATTATCCTCAGAGTTGCATCTTTTCAGTGATATTTTCCTACATTTAACTGCAGATCATGTGGATTATCATAAGAAATCTGGGGAAATTCTAAGTTTATTATATCAAAACCAAAAATGAAAATGTATCATTAACTTAATATAAAAACAATCATCTACAACCACTGTCATTTGTACATTATGATAGTATTTTCACATTCATTATGGAACCTCTAAACATCCAAATGGGTCATATCTGATGATGTTGAAAAGCTGATAAACTGCATTTTACCCACATTATTTAAATGCATTGATGAGATTAATGGCTAAAACTGTATTAGATCACATCAGAAGATTTTAGATCAGTATGCTTTTGGTCACTGTTTAGGTCACTGTTGAGGTCTTAAGCGTGTGTTAAGAGTGTTTTGCATTTGTGAGATGTATAAGGTGGAATCAAAATACAATTCATTGTCATGATGAATCTTATATACTTTACAATTATTTATTCTTAATACATGTACTGTAACTACCAAATGGCAAATCATAAGGCATTAGTAGCACTAAAATAAATGAATGTGATCAAACACTTGCTAATATTAAACACACCTAGCTATACTGTTTCTAGAATAACACACACACCTCAACACACATCCTAATTCATCCTGAGGTGAATAATTTAAGATGATTCTAGAAGAAACCATTATCCTGGGCAGACAGGTAAGCTGATACCTTGAGCCTCGTCCCTGCCTGCTCACCCAGTCATTCTCCACCTCTGAAAGGCTGCTAGTGTTCATTCACTGACCAACCCACCAGGACAGATGATGAGTGTTTTCTATCCTTTGTTTTCAACATGAGCATGTAGGTAAAGCAGAGGCCTCGGCTCAGCTGTTCTACTCTGACAGGTAGGAGCTTAACAGCGCTGACAGTAATGCCTCAGTTATATTTAAAACTGCTTAAACTAAACAGTGGAGGGAATTCTTGCTGGAATTTAGATTTAACACTGTTATTTGAGGATATTGATGAAACCACTGTGCAGAGAAGCTAAAATGAATAGAAGTTAATTCAACTGAGACATATAAAACAAATTATAGTAATGTTCCTGCTGAAGAAATGCTGATCAGGCTTCATAACTACATGACTAGCAGTATAATATGACATCTATGCTGGGGTTATTGAAGGTTCCCCTGATGGTCAAAGCTATCATTTGTTCATTAGTTTTTTATAAGGGTGGGATTTGTGTGCAGCCACATGCATGACAGCTGTACACGCAGGTGCTGTGGGAAGTTGCTGTGCCTGCATATTTGTCAGTTCTTACTTATTTTGGTTTTATTCTAACAAATATGCCTTTTGGATGAGAACAGATAGAGTATTGACACAGAGGGTTATGTCACCATGAAATGAATGACACTGACATGTAGACAGACCTGACAAGTGTCTCCTCTCCAGCTTCATGTTTGATGCATTGCAGTATCTTGTGTTCTTTAACCTCTAGACTTGGATTGTTTCTGAGTGTAACAGACTCTCAAACACTGTGGTTTAGATATGGACAAAATATATAGTCCTATCTGATCTGGAACAATCTAGAATCTGCATGCTTGCAAACAACAGCTGTAATGGGAGAGAGGTAGGTGTGTTACAACTAGATCAAGCAGGGTGGTGTTGGCTTACTTTCTCATTACAAACTGGAGGCAACTGGGGGATGTAGTTCAAAAGTAAATGATGTTCAAAAGAGGAACCCTTATAAAGGACAATTTATTGTCTATGGAAATGTCATAGTTTGCCTGAGTGTAGTGTGAGACTCCTGACTTCAGTTTGACTATTTCCTTTGTGTCTAGGACTGGAACATTCTTGTCACCAGGAGCTGAGATCATATAGACCTACCCCTTATATGAATTATACCATCAGTTGTAAGCTCATGTGAGGGCTTCCATTGCTTGGTTTAGTGCTTTATTAGCCTGTCTTAATGAATCATACCGCTATAAGACAATCTATTGTATACAGCTCTATGAAAACCTACACATATGGTACATCTACTGGCATGCAGACACCTCAGATGATACCGTGTGGTTGTCCCTGGGTAGTAAACCATGGCATGAGAGGGAGCAAAATGAGTCACACAACTGCAAAAAACATTTTCATGTGATTTGCTGTGAACCTTGAATAGGCTCATGGCAGGGAAGCATGCACCCATAACGTGGGAATGCAATGTGATGTAGGTATCATTTCAGAGGCAGCGCCATTCCAAAGGAAAACCTGTGATTTTTAGGTAATTTGCAGTAATTATTGATTGCTAAACATGATAAAACAGCTCAAATTGTGGCATCTTTTTAGCTGCAAAGAATGTCAGTAAAGGGGTGCCTGTTCTGTCTGTACAATAATTTCAATGAGCTTGCAAAACCAGCTCCAGAGAGATTTCAATATTAATAGTGCACTATATTTTTTTTTAAAGTCAAGAATGACTATTTTGTCTGCTATTATTGTTATTTATACATGTTGTAACCATAAATTAAAAGGTAACTTGTTAAGCAGGAGTGAACAGTGGACTTACTGTCCTGATAAATTAATTTGAATTTATTGAATTTGACAATAGTTAAACTGCATCCATAACAATATCAATTCATTTCAACCACTATTTTCTAAATAATCTCCTAAACCTCATTCTTATTTCAATGCTGAGCTGTGATTTAGATCATTAATTGGAGTCTACTCGGTGATTTAGAGTGACCTTCACATGATCAATGGATACTGCACTTTGCATTTGAAAGGTGCCACATTTTACTGATGACCAGGTGAAGGTACCACTGAGGATGTGATATACATATCTGATCTGCACAGGAGTGTAAACGGGAGCAGGAGAGTGGGTCCATAAGGAGCAGAGCTTGCTCTCTCTAGCACTCTTCACTGTTCACTGGCGCCGTGACGATAAGCAGCATCGGACGAGGATGCTCTGTTGTCTGGTGCGCACTCTCCTGTCTCCAGCTCTCCACATCACCATGGCAGAGCTTCACTGATGCACAGGGTTTGTGTCCATTTGCTCTCCGAGCTGATGAATTTTAAGCGTCTGTTTGAGATCGGACCCTCGACCCTCAGAAGAACCGGACCTGCGTTACCGAGCGGAGAGGACCGCGGCTGAATAGAAAGTCTTCAGAAAAGGTAGAGCACGGTGCGGGTTCTGCTCCAGGCTGAAGTTAGCTCTTAGCATAGCTGCGTTTTCCCGCATGCAGTCTGTGATTGTGCTTTTCCATTATTGTCAGAGGACAGCACTTACTAATGGCCACTTTTCTGTCGGTGCTGTCATGTTTGATCCGGAGGAGGACAGAGCATTGTGTCCAACAGCAGAAGAAATCTGCTGTTTGACTAGAGCAGCCTGTCACAGCCCACCTTCTCCAAACTGAGCTTGTCCTGCTCATGTGGACGGTCCACTAGATTAGCCCTGAGTGGAAACAGCCACTCTGACACAGGTTTGTTGTACAACCGTTCCCAGCTGTTTTCGCTGAGCTGCTCGGACCATCTGAGCCTGTGTCCGTCTGGCATCTCACTGCGTTTGGGGGGTTTCATATCCTGCCTTGGTTCTGTCCAAGGAGAAATGTGAGGACGCTTGAGGATGGCTATGTTATCACGCATCGCTCATGAAAATCTCATTGTTCATGTTCGTTTTGGATACACAGTCGACGTTGTCGATGCAGCAGTGAAACCTTGTCAAAAACGCCTTTAATGCGCATTGTTCACATATTTGGTTTGCACTAGCCTCGGCTACATGAAGGCAGGAGCGGAACACAAAGGGGATAGGAGACCTGCAGTCTGAACTGGATACAGTGAGTGTCGTTTTATGTCATAATGACACACGTTTGGCATTTTTCTTTGCAACACAAAGATGATTCTTCTTGGAGCATGTCTGCAATGTGACCTTTTGTGTTTCTTCCTTTGCGGGGCCTGCTCGCAGTTCAAGGACTTCCACTGATGTGACCAAGTCATGCCTGAGAGTGGCAGCTCTGAATTTGCAATGTGCACTACTTTCACCTTCTGTGTTTTGGCTCTGAGTGATTGTCGTTTGCCTTCATTTTTACCTGGAATTTTCTTCAGGTAAACTCAGTATTACATGTAGCACAGTGGCATCAGAATGAGGCCAGCTCAGAGCAGCCATTCCTGCAGTTTTGAAAAGTGCTGAACTTCTCAGGCACCTGAACGCCTCTCCATTTTACCAACACCCCCCCTCTCACTTTGATGTGACCTGAAGCCCCTGTTCAGGGCATCTCCGTAGCTCAGAAGAGAGAACAACATGTTTAGGTTTAGTTTGGTTTTCCAACACAAATATTAGAATTGTTGCAGGACTGTGAGCACTTCCATCCAACTGAAAGCAGATTGTTTATTTGTTATTGCAACAGCAAAATGTACTAATGCCGTCTCTTCTCACCTTCCATTTCTCAGAGGCAAATTATGCCAGCAGCACCAGAGTCGCTCCCCCTGGTGACGTGCCAGCTCATTGGTCAGACTACTGGGCCCTGTTCTAGTCTCCCTGTCTACCCTGGCAGATCCATGCTGCTGGATGCTCCTCATAGAGCCTCGCCCGCACCATGAGCGCCAACGGGCCTGCCCCAGACCCAGCCCCCACGGCCCCAGAAGCCCCTCCCACCTCAACCCCTGCCCCTGCTCCGACCCCAGCTCCTGCAGCACCTCCTGCTCCTCCTGCCGTCCCTGCCCCAGCGCCCACTACCATCCCGGTAGGTGCGTTGGCACAGAAGAAGCGGCAGCAGTATGCCAAAAGCAAGAAACAGGGCAGTAATGCAAACAGCAGGCCACCGAGGGCTCTGTTCTGCCTCAACCTCAACAACCCTATACGCAGGGCCTGCATCAGCCTGGTGGAGTGGAAGTATCCTTTACAGCTGTTATTGTACTGCATACAGTGGAGGGAGCATCTTCTAGTGTTGAGAACTGACAACAGCGAATGAACGCTTTTGTTGCATGTTTGGGTCCATAGTAAGACCAAACTTTGTCTACTTTACTCTCTGCCTGTTTTCTCTTTTTTTTTTTTAAATGCAGATACATCACATACCTGAGATGAGAGAAAATCCAGTCAAACTCTAGGTGCAGAATATGTTTCTTTCATTAAATGTTATCCCAAAATACTGGTGGGTATGTCGATAGAGTGACTCAACTCTGGCACAACACAGCTGTCTGACAGTCTGGTGGGTTTATTGCTAAAGCAGATGCTGTCAACACGAAAGCCACCAGATTTAATAAAGACGATTCCTTACATGAATCGCAAAGATATTTTAAATAATCCACCTTTGTCGGCGTGTTCACAAGAAAAGACATGTAGGATTTAGTTTAAGTTTACTCTAAAAGTACTGCTGTTGGAGTAGCTGTTATAGGAGTCATAAATTATGACGTAGATGTGGATATAAAACCAAACAATATTAGTGCATGCTTGTTTCAGACATTAGATTATTCATTATCAGGTTTTAGAGCAAAATGTATTTACATTGTGGGTTTAGTTTCTGCTTTTTGACATTTGAGGATTAAAAGCTACAGTTACTGAGTCATTTTGGCTAAAATGTAGTAGGTATTTGAGGCAGACTTATGTATTATTTATGTAAGAATTATATAAGTTATTTGGCAGATAACCCAAACAAAGTCTTACATTAATTCAAGTCAGTTCATTAAAGTAAGTAACAAAACACTTAGGATTATTAAGGCTCAAAAACATGCAATTTAGTAAGTACTGCAGAAATTATAAAGTCACTATTACGTGAAAGTTGTTTCTTTATGCTGTTTTGCAGATATTCTAAGCGTCATTGTTTTCTCTATTTTCCTTAACCTCTTTTCTCAGGCCATTTGATATCTTTATATTAATTGCTATTTTTGCCAACTGTATGGCCTTAGCTGTCTATGTCCCCTTTCCTGAAGATGATTCCAACTCCACAAACCATGACCTGGTGAGTAGCATGTTTATGTGTTTAATTCAGTGTTGTATCAGTGGTTCTTAATCAGAGATAAACTGGTTCTGCTCTACATAATTTTCACACTAACTCTCAAAATTGTTGTCAACGTCTCTTTCTGTTCTAATCAAATTAAGGCTGGCTATATCAAAAAAATCCATACATTATTTATAAGGGATATAAAAAAGGTGAATATGTTGGTGTTAAGGAAAAAGAATGATCAGAATTTGTTCTTGTGCCTAATTTGTCCTTATCTTTAGATTTCACCTCTTTATTATACAGTGAAACAGAATAACAGAATAATGCGCATGTTTAAGTGTTTTGTTATAGTGCAGTCTGCATTTTCTTGATAGAATTTGATTGTTAAATCATAAGGATATAGCCAGACATTTACACCAATAGTAAGACGTCACACGCAGACTGCCTCCAGTAAATTGCTTTATCAGGCACATTTGAAGTATCTGCTCTGCCTACACAGAGAAACAGTTTGACAACTATCCTCTTTGGTGCTTTATCATGTCATAGTTTTGGTGTACAGAGGTTTTATTCAGCTTTCTATTTTTAGAATTTCTCGTCACTGCACCACTCTGTGCACCTTTTGCATTTATGTCTGTGTGATGAATTATGGGTGATGTAGTGTTGTAAGCATTGTTCCACAGCTGAGGATGAGTGCACTCTCCAAAAATCAGACAAACACACAGAATGTGGTTCTTACTTGCACAGAATTTAGCTGTAGTGTTCAATGATTCATGAGCCACTTATATAGTGTGTCTGCAGACATTTGAATGTTCTTGAAAGCCTAGTTTGAGAGCAAGAACATGTTAGAGAAAGAACGGTTACTACAGTAGTCTGCTTTAACAGACCAGTAGGAGTGTTCTTCTGTCTGTTACATGCCGAAACCTGCTATGAAAGATAAGCTACGGCTGTGGTTGGAAGTGTGTCTGGTCTACTTAAGAAGTCAGGTGTACTGCTTCCACGTTTGACCTCCTGGAGGGTGACCTCAGGGTGTTTGTTTACACAGCAGTGCATCAAATGAAAGTAGGCCATCGGGGACGTTACAGTGCCTGATAAAGTATTATCTACAGTGTGTTGTCAGGTTTAGTTGCAGAGTCAGATTGTGCAAGCAGTCTCAGTGATGGATCTAAGTTGGTGGTAAGAAGAAGAAAATGTGCAGGACATCTGGAGCAGTGTTGTGTAACTGGTTGGACTGGAAAAAGTTAATGTATTGGAATTCTAGAACAATCAGTATGTGCATTTCCCCCTTTCGCATCTGTTACATGCACTTTTGCCCTCTTTTAATTTTAGAGACAGTTTGTTGTTTTTCCTCACTTGGGTGTTTTACTACAGAACAAATGTGATGTTTGTCTGGATGCAAAGCTATTTTTAGTTGCGTGGCTAATTCACTTTGTTTTACATGACTGTCAGGCTAAACAGCTCTCACTGACAGAAGCCACTCACTAATATGTATCCAGCCTAAGAGTGATCTGACTTATGACAAGTCAGGTGTCTCTATAATGTTGACAGGTGCTTATTTCATACCTGCAACTTGTTACTTAGCCACCAAACTCTGGTCTTTTTTTTTTCACAGAATAACACCAGAGTTACATGTATTGTTTTAAGAAATTCAGAGAATTATGACAATTCATGTTTATTCTTTACCTTATGGTGCCTTTAGATCACATCCAATGGTGTCTGACAGAAATAAAGGTCTTGGAGCATGTCAGTTTTCACTCCATGAATGAACAAATGACATCAAACTGGCTGAGAAGTCATTCTTTTCTAGCACAGAAGGAAATCTTCAGTGTGCAAAATGACAATCATCATTCAAGCCTTTTGAAATTCTTTTTAACTATTATTATGTCTGGTGTCCGCTGTACAATGTTTCTAACTCTATTCTAACAGACTGAGTACAGTTGTGTTCTGAACAACAGTGTCAGAGTACATTAATGTATGCATCCTGTAAGATTTAACTAGAAATGCTGCATTATGCTCCCAGTTAATGGTCCAAGACTGTGAAGCTTTGTTTATTTGTTCTACATGCTTCGTGAACAAGATCATTAACCAGATATGAAAAGACGACATACTGATTATTAGATATGAAATCATCTATGTTCATAGACTGAACAGAGCAATTTATCCTATTTTTTAACATAAATAGCCTCTACTGTGCTAATTGTGATCCTTTAGCTGTACAATGTGTGTTCTTTGCTTACAGATATTATACTGATCCTTGCCCAGTGCTTCAAACAGCACTGCATTATTTGCACTGGACTTTGCTTAAATTCTGCAGCGTTAACATTAAATCAGATTCCAGAGAGCGAATCATGCAATATTTCCCCGTTTTTCCCTTTTTCAGCAGAGGTTGAACAATAGATACTTTGTAGGGCAGGTGTGCCAGCTTGGCCTTAGTTGTTCTACAGAACTCACGCTGTAGTCACAGAAGGTGTGTGAGAGAAAAATGCTGAGCTAGTTTGCTATAGCAGCCAGCAAGTACGGCTGTAGTGAAGATTGCCATTTCACACGGCTCTGCTCTGCTGCCTGAGGTGGACTGAGGACCGATATGAAACCTGAGGTGGGGTGCCGAGAGGTCTGAAGTGTAATCCAAGGATTAAATTATCACTAGGCTGCAAAACCGTGCAGGTTTTACTCAGAGGCATATTCAATTGTGGTATAATTTGCAGTACACAACCACTGAAACTCTGTAACAGACAGCTGACTTTTAAGTGTGCAGTTTTGTGCAAGAGCAAGAATTGGCTCTTTACTTCTTAGACAGTTACAGTGCGTTTGAGAATTCAAACTGAGTTTGATTATCTGGAAATAATGTAAACCCAAGTTCCAGGAAGATTAAGCGAGGAATCTATATTTTTGCGTGTGCTACATTGTATAAATAGTCCATAGCTGCTGCAGAGCTGCTGAGAGTAAGAGCAGTGCAATGCTGCAAAGTCATAGAGGCCTTAATAGCATGAGTCTGCCAGTCTTGTTAGTAAGGCTTGGTTAAATGCAGCAGCTCATTATAAATAGAAAGCAATTTCCTCCTCAGGCAGAACACAGGGCAAAAGATTAGGGTCCTACTACCACCAGGAGGCACTAGTGAGCAACAGGATGTAAAGTGCATACACATATGCACATGTGCAATTAAACAACCCCTGTCTTACTTAGCTCAGTCATGTACTGCTGTTTCTTTGTTTAGTCATTTCACTGTAAGTAGTGCAAAGACAACACAAACTGCACGTGACTATGTGTCTTCTCCACACCCACCTTGTCTAGGGGACAGACAAATAGTCTGCAACCATCCTGCCTTTGCTTTAAGGTCATTTCTGACTTATCTATCTGAGACTCAACACCCCAGGCAGCTCCTGCGAAAGGTAGCTGAGCAAAACAATGACCTTTTCATGGTGAATATGATTCATACATCTCATCCTTCGTAAGGTAACATGCAGTGAATTGCGTCTGGTATCATGTAGTGTTTTGCCCGTATCACTGTTATTGCATAACTCTAGAGCTGCAGAGCTATTTATTTAACTGGGGACAAAAGGACACAAACATGTAAAGACTGAAATATCTGTGAACAAACCAATAGAGAGGTCATTTCAGTACCAGGAGAGGGCTCTCAATTGGAAGGCATCTCTATTTTGGATGATATCAGCTTTTTAGATGACACATGACACATCTGTTATTCTCTCTGTAATTCTGAATCCTCTGTCCTTCATATGTACAGACAGTCACTCTGTGGAGTACACGGAGAGGGAAGATGGTCATTATGAACTGTCCTTCTTGTTTAAGATTAACAAGTGGAGCTTGTTTACACTAATGACAGTTATATGCTTGTCATCTCCTAGTAATGCAATGCAATATTACATTGTTGACTATGACCCACAGTCATCACAGATCACAGAGCAAGATCTTATGTTGAGATGCCAGAGGCCTAATAAAAATATGACACTAGTGTAATTCATTTCAACAGTCAATTGTTTTCTTAGGAGTTTACAGTTTGATTAATTTAAAATGTATTTATTACATGGTTCTATAGAATTGTGGAATTTGATTGGTCAACAACTGACAGATGGTTGCTATGCAAGAGTGCTGCACAATAAACTGCAATTGAAATCACAAATGTAGTCAGCCCGGGCAATTAACTGCAACTGCAAAAGGCTGTAATTGAAAGGTCCTTTGATAACCAAGCAAGTAAACACAAATCACAGTATTCACACAATAATTGCAATATGGCTTACTTACCAAATCATGCCGTCATTACAGTCATATAATCTAACAGACTTATTTATAGGAACCAATATATCATTTTTAATAAATAAAGTAATCGTGTTAGTATTTTTTGTTAAATATTTGAGTTAATAGTCGTAATAAATGGAATAATGTACAATGAGCCGTCTGGATAAATCCTAACAAGTACAGGACTTGGCAGCCCTGTTTCTTTCACAAATATGACCAGCCTCTTGTTTTTTTATCCATTTATTTGTATTGGGTAATTATAGACTCATCCACAGACAGAACAAAAATCAAGCACACCTCTACACTTCCTTACAAACTAGATGGTGTACATAGGCAGTCAAACTATAAAAAAGGTCTTAGCCATATGATCTTAAATATAATTAAACCTTGACTCTCAAATACATTTCTAGAAAAATCCACAGCATCACTTTAGTCAGCTTACAGCAAAGTTCAGGGACAGGAACACAAAGATGATTAGCTGATTACACAGATCTATCATCGGTTATCCCCTAAAGCTTACATTGACAGGCCGTTTAGACACGCACAATTTAACTTTGACTTTAACTAACTTTCAGGCTCATTATCCAGCATCATAAACGCTGTCCTATAAAGAATACAGTGTATCCATAATGCTTTTGCATGCAACTCTAACAGGCATGAAATGTATATTCCATGTACTTTAAGATGAACAACTGCACTAAAGAAGCCATAAATACATACAAACAACCATCAGAGTCCAAAACTTGTTACTTGCAGCCAATGCCTGTTGACTGATCACAGTTACCATGTGCTTCAGTGTGAGGACCAGCTATTGAGATGGATCCAGCAGAATGCAGTGGTCCTTGTCATGAGTAATCAGTGGAATGATACAGCTGAGTTTTCATTTTCCTTTTTTTAGGGGGAATGACATCTGATAATTTAGTCAGTGCTTCCATCTTACTTCAAGGTTGAAATTCTGTATATTATTCTAAATTATGATTAGGAACATGAGGTAAAAGTATACATAGACTTTGCTTTTCCATTTTCCCTATAGTCATTAATTTGAGACATTCATGTGCAGTTTCTATATTATATTTCCAGTATTGTGGTTGTTTTAAGGATCTATCACAGCTTTACACTTATGTATGGTATAAAGCACAATCATTGAAACAGAAAAGCACAATGCCTCTAGAGTCATCTGTAGCAATTCCATTATCTACCTATCATCTTGCGTTATAAACTCAGAGAAATTAAAACAAATACCTATAACTACTAGGCTTATGTATCTGATTTATACTTATATACCAGAATGCATGCATAACCTTGGGTTAATCACTTTTACTATGCCTTGTTTGTATTTACATTGTAACATTAACTTCCCATATGCTTGAACACATTTTGGATTGCTGTCACTGTTTGCTGTAGTCTTTATTTGGATGTAATAATAATCGTACTCTGCGGTTCATTTCTACGCTCACAGAGCTGATGACAAGTATTGCCATATGAGGAGCGCTGCTAAGGTTCATGTGTCAGTGTTTTGGCTGCATGTTGTGTTTCCGTGTAAATGTGTACATGCGTGTGAGAGATGAAGCATTTGGCTGTGTGTGTGTGTGTGTGTAATGGCTGGCACAAACAGCTACGTCTGGACTGTGGACTCCCATAGAGATGATGGTGGAAGTATGTGTTTAGTCACTTAACGTAACTGCTCATTTGTGGCTCACACTAGCACTGTCCCCGCTTGTTATCTTGAATGTGTATTTCTGCATGTGTGTGAAAGTGTGACGATGTATGTGTGCGTGTGTATGTGTTTTAGAGAGAGAGAGAGAGAGAGAGAGAGAGAGAGAGAGAGAGAGAGAGAGAGAGAGAGAGAGAGAGAGAGAGAGAGAGAGAGAGAGAGAGAGAGAGAGAGAGAGAGAGAGAGAGAGAGAGAGAGAGAGAGAGGTGTTGGTTTTGGTTTTGTGTAGATGCCGTGTTAAAGTGAAGATGTAAAGTATAGCAACAGAGCATGTGCATAGAGTGCATGTCAAACAGGCCCTCTTAAAGGGAAACAACAGCCGTTTTATGAAATCTGTTTTTTTCCTCAGGTTCTATAAATAATGTGGGATTTCTTATGAATAAAATGTAGTGTGACAACAAAATATTTGTTGACTGAGAATTTGTTGAGTGATTTCTGCACATGCAGATACATAACTCTACATGTTAGCTCAAAACTAACATGTAGAGTTATGTATTATAACATTTACTATATAATATAGGAACAGTGTCATGAATTCATTTTAATAAATATGCATTTATTTATTGATTTAATTATATTCATCCTTGTATTTATTTTGGCTCCAACAATTTTATTTCTGTTTACACAATGTTTTGGCTTCATTTAATTCCATCATTAAGAACAAGTAATTGAAGTTATTGCTGTTTGATTGTGCGTTACACCCAAACCACTCTCATAATGAGATTAGGTTAGGTCAGATGACTACTGATGTAATACGTCCATATCATTTAGTGCCAGGGCACTTAAATAACTCTTGTACCTTCAAACTGCTGTGGTTTTGGTTAAGGTTATGTGAGGTAAGTTTCCAGGAATTGTCAGTCAGTTCAATCACCCCTTAAGTGATGAACACGACTGTGCGTGTGCAGGTCTGGGTTTGTGTCTGAGGGAGACTGGACTCGACAGAGTAAGAGAGATGAATTTAACATCGGAGGCATGATAACAAAAGATGACACCAAATAAAAAAGAGAGGAGGTGAGGTGAGGAGGTAAGCAATGAGAGACAGAGAGATCTCAGTCTGACAGAGGTAGAGAGACGTGTGTGTCACATGTTTTGCTTAAGCTAGTTTTCTTGTGATTTTACATATATGTATTTATGTATATCTACATTTCCACAGCAATGTGATCTGAATAGAGTCAGTATTTGAATGCTTGAACTAAAAGGTGCAAAATTCTGGTCATTCTGGTGCGTCGGGTCAGTGATGATGGGTACAGTACTGTGTAAATATCCTACGCCAATGTTAGGTTTGTTAGTTTAGTAAATGACCACACACATTAATTTCTCAGTCTCTGTATTAAAATCCAATCTTATATGTGAAGTATGTACAACAGTAAAAGCAAAAGATACAGGGAAAAACAGCTTCTATAGTATTTACTGTGACCTCCATCTAGATTTAATGTGTCTTTACCCCTTTATTCAGACAATATGATACGAGGGCCGTTCAATAAGTTCATGGCCTCACCCAGAACAGAACAACACAGACTGATAATTTATATTTTATTTTTCAACATAATCTCCATTTACAGCAATGCACTTAGTCCATCGATGTTCAAGCATCACTATCCCATCACGAAAGAATGTAACATCCTGTATTATAACAACCAGTATTTCTGGGTGAGGCCATGAACTTATTGAACAGCCTTCGTATTTATTGCATTAATTTTTTGATGTTTTGTACCAGGTGTCATTCAGTACATATCATATGTTTCTGACTGTTTGTACTGCTTCTTGTCATGGGGTCAGGAGTTGTACTAAATAGAAACTTTACCCTTTAGAACCCATTTAGTCCAGTTTCCACAGTATTGCATATGCACATTCATATTCCTTAATTCAGAAAAAGACACTATATTTATATGCTCCCATACATTGTCCCTTAAAAATAATGTTTTTTCAGAGTTTTACATTGGTGGTAAATGCATCACTGTGTGAACTCAATGTGTTTTTTCTTCCCTCAAGCACAGTATCTGCAATAGATGTGTTTCTCTGTGACCAGAAATGTGGACTTTTCTAGGATCCATCTGTACCAGAGAGGATCTTTGACTTTACTCCAGAGCATAATAGGTCCTCTAAAAACTCACACTGAGCAACACTCACTGGTTTCGACAGCAGTTCAGCTGTGTCTTGATGAGGCATAAGTATTAAATCAGTCACGAGTTAAGCGGGAATGGTAATTTTTCCTTTTTATTTCCACAGAATAAACCCTCTCAAAATGGTGAAGTGATTTTTTTTTCCTCTCTGTACCATATAAGTACGTTACATCTGTCGAGTATGATTTATAGCCTCTCTGATATGTTGTGACACATTTTACCTTCCTCAAAAAAATTGCAGCTCTTTGGATTTTGGTGATTGCACTTAGCTGAGCAAGTTTGATAGTATTTAAATGAACTGTTCAGCCTTGTCTACCATGAAACAAAATCAAGTAATAAAACATTCACCTTATGCAACAAGTCTTTTTTTGATTGTTTCTGTGAAGACATTCACTTGTAGTGTGGGTATACTTCAGATGACCTGCACTTGTAGTGTTTTCCTTGGCAGAGTCGCATCCACATCCTCACACAACTCCTGCTCGCCTACGCAGTACATCTCATAAATAAAAACACACAAACGTACACCACAAACAAAGACACATTTCAGTACTGTACAAATACATGGTCTCGGCTGCATAGAATGAAACGGAAAAAGAGAAAGATCCTATAAGAACAGATGTACTCCACATTGTAATGTATTTTTTTGTTGTTGTTGTTGTGTGGTTGCTTGAATTCAGTTTAACACATCAAAGTTTTTGGTTGTAATCAATAGTTTAGGATTGTTATAAACAGAGGAGCACTTTCACACATTCACATGGATGGACTATCAGTGCATTTTATTCTAATAATACAAAAAAGAAATCTGCTAAAATGTGAAATAAGTATAGATGGGATCAACTGGTAATGTAAGGTCTTATTAATAAATGCACAAAATAAACACAAATCCCTACCGTTACACACAGTTGACAAGCCAGCCTACTGAGCACACACAGAGCACATTTATTTACTGTGCAAACCTGCAGGAGTAGGCGGTGAAGAAGCACTAAATGCTGGCTGCCCTCACCCCCTGGCTTGGCTGGATGGCACTGACTGATCCATACAGACAGGGGAAGGAAAAAGAGTTAGCGGGAGATGGAGAGTGTATGGGGGAGGAGGTATAGCAGGAGTGATGTGGGAAGTCCTACACAATACAGATATCTCTGCTCAACGTGTGCAGAATCAAATACAGAATGACATAACATTTCTGTGACACTTGGGATGTATCTCCTCAAAGTGATAAGTGCAGAGTTTTTGGTGGCTTGCAGTGATGCTGGGTTGTGTTGTTGTGTTGTACATTATTGTATGTGTGGTACATCTTATGTGCTGCTGCATGTGGTTAGCATTAACTTGGTATTAGTGTTTGTAGTGTGCTGTTTGCTTTGTTTATAAGCGTTGTGGCTGCACACAGATTTCAAACATGATCAAACATGATGTCATTCTGCCTCATGTGACTCTGGGCTCAACGCCACATGGTCAGATGTGACTTTGCGTACATGCACATGCTGTCATGATCAGGTGGTCATGCTATCAGATATATATGAAAGACCCTTTTCACTTAAGTAGCATGTGTTAGAAGATAAAAACCACTGAATGAAATAAAAAAATCTGTCTTTTAATTCTGGGCGCATAGATGCTGCGGTTGCAGTACGTGTGACGTGATTGGATTATTTCACTATTTTCACCTAAGATTTGCTGTTCTCATAATACTATAAAGAACACAGGTTGTAGATTACACACCGACATTTGCAAGGAAAAACATGAAACGAATGTGTTTTTAGGTTGAGGTTGGCATGGGTAACACATTTTTGGGTGCTTTAAAAAACACAAATCATTGAACATTTTTGTTGCAATTTTGCTTGATCATCAATGATAGCAAAGTCTTTTTGTTTGTATGACAAAATACAAAAAAAAAGTTACATTAGAGCTCAACAAAATGAGCAAAAATGACTTTTTTTTTCAATGATATGGATGAATTATGATTTTATGCAATTGTTTTATGGCCCCATGAACAGAGGACAAAGCTCGATTAATAAGTACTCTGTCTTTCCTAAAACTATAAGCCACATTATGACTGGAGAAACACATTCACAGGTAACATATTACTAGAAATAAACAGGTTTGTTTTTTTAGTTTTTGTTGAGCAAAAAAGATCTTCAGAGGAAATATCTTGATTTTGCAATTTAGGCATTTTTCACAATTTTCAGAAATAACAACCTTTATTTGTCAAATTCAACCTTTCATTAAATAGGATATATGTTAAAATAGTACAGAAAGCCCTGCTTTGTAGTATACTTTTATCTTCATTTTCTCCCATACAGTTTATTTTCAGTCTTATGTTACGTTAATTGTAGTGTAGAGCTGCATGATTAATCCAATCATGATCACTATGTCAGCCTGGGCAATTCTGAAATTGCAAAAGGCTGACTCTCTGTGTGCAATTTGCTTATTGTCTCCATCTATGTTAAATAAATTATTAATAAATATATATGTGTTTAGGCAGTGAAGCTTGTGTCATGTGTGGTCACATGCACAGATGTAACATGTAAAATACATTGTGATAAACATGGAATAATAAAATTTAAAAAAATAATTTAAAAAAAAAGCAAAAAATTGTTTTTTGTTGTAAGAAAATATGTATTTTAAAAAAAATATTTCCTATGAACTGCTTTGTTAGGGGCTGAATATACTGTACATGCAGTATGTTCTGTTGTGGTCATTCTTTTCCAGTTCACTGTCATGTGAGTAATGGGATGTGGCTTCGTTTTATGGTCACATGCCTTTTTTTGATGTCTTCATGGCTTCATTACTCAACATAAAACCTTGAGATTTATCACCGTCCATCAGTCATGGGGCTTTACAGGTTAAAATGAATGTCAGCGCGCCTGCTTCGCATCCAATTCTCAGGGATGGTGTTGTCAGTGTTACCTTTTTCCAGTTATCTCGTTCTGTTTTTCCCCAGAGAATTTTCTTGAAGATTGTTTGTGGATTCAAGACGTCCTTTGTATTCTGTTCTAGGGTATGAGCAAGGAAAGTGAAAAAATACTCTGATTTATGATGCACTCATTCTTTAACATGTTACCCACAGTGTTATTTCACAGCTGAATGATTTAAGAGATGATGGTGTGTTTATAATGATAACAATTCACAAAGGACCAGTTTTTTCTTCATTCACCTTCAGTTAATGCATCTATAGGCTGTATGTATGTAACAACCTGACTTTATCCTATTGTCAGTGTCTTTCTGTATTTAGTTGTGAATATGTAAAAATGTGTTTGCATCTTAATTTTTATTTTCTGTAATTGTTTTTCCATCACTTACTACTAGAGAGCATGTGGCTGTTTTTGTTTTATTAATATAAGCCAAGATACAGAGTTTGATTCAGGTTATGCTTAAAAGGAGTTATACTTTAAAAGCGGCTTCATTTTGGTAATTGATACTAATGTAAAAACATGTGTACTATAATTGCAAGACAGGCTGTTGGTGTCTACGTTGGAACTCGGCAAATAAAATGAGTGTTTTTCCATTTGGAGGCTGCTGCACCTCATTAGCATTGTGAACGGGTCTGTCTGAATTGTTAATAGTTTTACATTACCGCTGCTGTCCGCCTGGCTCCGTCATATGGTCCGTTATGTAGAAGAATGCATGGTTCAGTGGGTTGGCATCTTTAGTCATATGGTGAACGGAGATCTGTGAGTGTGTTAGACGAACTGAGTCCTGCCTGCGGACATGAAGGCTCACCCTGCGGCTGAGGAGGCCCTATCAGCTGTGGGGATTACCATGTTATTGTGTGTCATATGCTGCTCTGTATTTGTTTTTCTGTATGTTGTTGTTATTGTGCATTTACTAGAGTATGTGTGGCTGAGAATGCACAGTGACGTGACGCATCATGCTGTAATGTAAACCCGTATAAAATGCTGATATTAAACATATACTGTAGGAGAAAACGTTGCATACTACAGTAATTCTCTTTACTCAAATAAACTAAGATGAGTCAGAGATATTTATGGTCATTCCCAAAGGCCTGCGTGTTCACTCTCTTTCTTTCTGTCTCTCTCTCCCTCTTTCTATTTCTGTTCACAGTTTAGTGTGCTGATGAATGAAATAAATTGCTGGTTAATTGAGAGGGAATGGTTATCATTTGCTATTATATTTAACATGCTTTCACAAACCAGGAAGTGGCAATTTACAGTAATTAACTCGCTTTCTAAGCTAAAATAGTCCTGACAACTTCATACAGACACATTTTTGCAAATAAGGTTGAAGACTACATGGGATTATACTCTAAGATCTATTTCATTAAAATCCACACAGAATATGCATTCATCTAATATCTATTTTGACTGCATTTATAAAGACATAATGAGTAATTTCTGTTTATTTGTGTTTGTGACCAAGCCAACCAAAGCAGCGGTATACATTGTGTTTTGATCTATAAATGCCTCTAAAAACCCCTTCCTTGTCTCTCTGTCACTGTCCTTCCATCCTTGTATGAATCGTTCTGTTCTCTGCTCCCTGCGGCCTGAGCATGCTCTGTCACAGAGGCAGCAGCCTTAAGCTTAACTCAACCTTTTGCTGCAGTAACAAAGAGGCCCATGTCTCTTATTCTAGGCTAAGTGCTTCTCACAATCTGCAGTAAACTGTTGGGAAATCGAGCCCCGCAGCCCACAGTGCTCATATATTCACGATGTCCGCAGAGAACACAGAGCAGGGATTAAGGGCTCCCTCAGGCGGAGGGGGTTATTATGTATATAATATTGTATATGTGTTTGCATTGTGTGCGTGAGAATCCAGTTGGACTCCCATGTGAAAAGTTAAATGGCTAATTCACTTAGTGTAGAGTTGACTGACGGATAGATATTCTAAATACCAGCACACGCTGACTTACCAGAGCATAAAGGATCCCTCCTTCTGCGTCTCCGAGGAGGGCCCAGGACTGTCCTCAATGGCTGAGTCACCCTGTGTTGTGCCCACCTCTAGCATCACACAATAAACATATCACTGATGCCCTTGTCTCAGCAGCAGCAGCTTCCTAATAGTGTGCACGTATCACTGTTACCTATGTGTGCTTTCATTGTCAGCTTCACTTCTAGCTGACCTCAACCTGATGGCTTAATGTTCCTGTGTTCTCTCTGTCTTTGAAACAACCAGAGAAAGATGCAATGCCGAGTTACATCACCACCCCCAACACCTAAATAAACCTTAGTACCTAAATAAAAAAACATAATGATCATTTTTTTGGCTGTCTAATGCTTTATTGGACAAAGATAGGAGAGAGAGACAGAAAATGTAGTGAAAGAGAACATGAGTGTTAGAAGAATTTAAAACTTAGCCATTCTCAACTGTTCTGCTCTTCCCTCTGCTGGCAGGTATACATTTCACCCAAAGTATCTCCTTCCATCTCTTTTAGGAATATGCATTAGTGTGTTTTCCAGACCTGATGCGTTATCAGGCCTTAGGTAGGCTATATTGACAGTGTTTGGCCAGGTAAAGCTGCAGTACCTGATAGTTTTTTAGCTTCACATAACCAAAAATCTGTAATTACTTTTCAGCATATTGTAATTGAAGTGGTCTGAGAGGATATGAGACTTCTGTACCTACTCTCTGCTTGCGTTTTCAGACATTTTCAGACAGGTAGGGAGGTTAAACACATTACATCTCATCAGATTCTCTCACATGCAACCCAGACATGATTGTGCTGTTCTACTCTGTATCATGACAGGAGGTTTTACAGGGGGTTCACGTTTCCAAAACAGCATGAAATGATGTTGTTTACTTTTTTATGTGTAACTGTTCAAATGCATGTTAACACAAATATCCAATAGGCCAATCACATGGCAACAACTCGATGCATTTAGGCTTGTAGACATCAAGATGATTTGCATAAATTCAAGCCAATCATCAGAATGGGGGAGAAATGTGACTTTTTAACGTGACATGGTTGTTAGTGCCACATGGACTGCTTGAAGTATTTCCAAAACTTATGATCTAGTGGGATTTAAACACTCAACCATCTCTAGGGCTAACAGGGAATGGTCTGAAAAAGAGAAAAGAAGAAGGAGAAAAGGAGAAAAGAAAAAGAAGAGAACTGACTCAGTGTCAGTTCTCTGGGTGAAAATGCCTTGTTGATGCCAGAAGTCAGAGGAGAATGGCCAGACAGGCAACAGCAACTGATAATTACTCATTACAACCAAAATGTGCAGAAGAGCATTTCTGAACACACAACACACTGAGCCTTGAACCAGATGGGTACAGCAGCATATACATTCAGTGGCCACTTTATTAGGTACACCTGGTAATAGCAAGGTGTTATTTATATGCTCTTAGTTTCAACTGAGAGGAGAGAGCTTCAAATGGAAGGTGTGTATTTTCAGATTTTTGCTCCTGCAGCTGTAACATAAGCCCCAATTTTTATGGTCTTAGTCATGCTTGTTTATCAGGTAGTATATTCAGAAGTGGATTCTGTACTCTACTGTTCTGGGCAATCTCTGTTCTCCAAGCTTACTCCAATAAATGTGTCTTACTAATTACATTCAGGGAGTATTCTGAGTGTTCTTTGGTCTTCATTGTCTTTTTGCACCTGTCAGGGGGTGTCATGCAGTAAATGGTCCAAACATATAGGACTCAAACCTGTGTCATGTCACCCTAAATAAACCCATTTGTGTTACATTAAATTGTCACATTTATTTTGGGTCCAGAGTTGAATTAATTTAATACCAAGAACTTGTATCGATGACCGCAGTCGGATAGTCGTCATGATCACATCCCAAAGATTCTCAGTGGGGTTCAGGTCTAGACTGGCCAATTCATGTGTGAAAATGAAGTCTCATACTCCCTCTATTTTATGCTCTCTATCAAATTGATGGTTGTTTAAGAAATAAGAAGCTGCTCATTGCATCAGTTAGAGTTTAACAACTTGTTGCCGCTGAGACATTAATCACTGCAGTAATTATTCAGTTGAAGGATATAAACTATTTGTTTAGTTAAATCCATGTACGTGGTTTTATAGGTGTTTGTGCTGTTTTCTCTCACACCAGAGTTGCAACTAGGGATGGGAATTGATAAGAATTTAATGATTCTGATTCCATTATCGATTTTGCTTATCGATCCATTCCTTATTGATTGTCATTGGGTGAGGGAATAAAACGGGTTTGTTTGCATTAACTGTCTTATATTTCCATCTCTGCACAGAAAATATAACATATACAGTATGCACAAATAATTATAACAGATGATGCCGGGCTTGGATTGGGGTAGGTGTGGGGGGTGGGGGGGGGTCACACCATATGATCATGCAAAGTGAAAGTGAAACTTAAGATGCTTTACTAATTCCTCTGTGTCTCCCGCTGTTGTGCACCTCACTTTCCTTTTCCCTACTTTCGGAAACTTTTATTTCAGGGGGCAAGATGTTTGTCCCCCCCCCCCCCCCCCCCCCCCCAGAACCGGGCCTGGATGATGCCCTGGTAATTGCTCTGCCATTAGATTCACAAGCTTTGCCAAGTAGCGTATCAAACATGTGACATTCTTGTAAATGAATTGCATGCTGTATGGACAAATGTTTTAGCGTATTGGAGGCGTTTCCCCCCTTTGAAGAAGTGGAAGCTTTGCAAGTGTTACAAGTGGCCCTGGTGTCATCATTTCGTGTGAAATATAGTTATACTTTAGAGCGTTTCTGCCTCAACTGTTGGCTACATTCTAAACCAAAAAAATGCAGCATACGTGTGACGTCATCACACATGTGCAATGAAGGTGGAATCGATAAGCAGAATCATTAAGCAGGCAGGCAAATGATTCCAAGGAATTGAGCTACTGGGACTGGTTTTTGATTCCTATCCCTAGTTGCAATGATAGACATTTTTGAGGAAAAATAAGAAAGCTGTACATTCTATTTAAATAAAAGAAAATAAAGAAGGAAACAAGTAACTAGGAGGTGTGTATGTATAATCTGAAATAAGATTCAAGTGAGATTCTCCATCTGTTTGTATTTATTCTCATTATCATAAATAAGCAAATGTACACAAAATGGTAACAACCCGTTTTCAGTAACAGTACACCACTGCAACCCTACAGGAGAGGGTTATTGTAGTTAGTAGTCAGCTGAACCTCTACTGACTTTAACTGTAAACAACACATCAGTTACCTTCTACTTGTCTTAATGTCTATCTGTGTGTCTGACTGTATTTATTATCACCAATAACACTGTGTATTAATACTAGGCTGATCCTCTCTTTGCTTTTTCCGTTTGCCCACAGGAAACAGTCGAGTATGCCTTCCTTATCATTTTCACAATTGAGACCTTCCTGAAGATTATTGCTTATGGTTTGGTGATGCACCAGAATGCATACGTGAGAAACGGATGGAATATGCTGGATTTCGTCATTGTCGTCATTGGGTAAGTTCACAAGCTCGCATATTGATTTTTTTCAGCTGCTTTAGTGGAGATCCTGTCAGCTGAGCTTAGAAATGATGTGTGACTTGATTTTGTCGTTTTGTTTGGTGTTTGGTTGTCTACTTTGATCTCAGTTTACAGCATTCCTATGATGCAGTCACCAGTTACGTTAAAGTTGCTTAAGCCTCTGCTCCAAGTGCTAATAGAGACCCTCACACACCCACAGTATATGACCCAGAAAAGACAGAGAGAATAAATCAGAGCTTTACCACCACTGGAGTGAGTCACCATTTCTCCATACTTCATCTCTTCTCCAGCTCTCCCTCCCATCTTTCTGTCTTCTATCACTGACTGTCTTTCACTAATGTGCTCCAGTCTCCCTCTGCTTTCTTTCTGCAGCTCTTCTTTATTACCATCCTCTTCCATTTTGATATCTCAGATGGTTCGCTCTGCCCTCCTTCCTATCTCCTGTACCTTCACGTTATCTTCATCTTCATCACTGCTTCACTTTTTTAGTCTCTGTCTTCCTTCCTCTCTCCTCTTCCTATCTCTCCTCATATGCACACAGTCCAGTGGGTAGCTGGGTCAGATCTCTGTCTGAATGCAGCATGTGGGCTTGATCTGCCATGCAGTCAAATGCAGAGTCGGCTGCTTCTGCTCTGAGGAGTGACTGTTGCTGTTAAATCACTGAAATGACACACAAAGATAAAACTGCTCATACTGTATCTGATGTCAAACTATAGCCGTGCTGCTATGGCTCTGAGACAGCCTCATCATTTTACGTGAGCTTTTGGTTCACTTTCATTTCATGTATCATATTTCACCTGCTTGACACCAAACACCAGTCTGACAGAAGTGGTGATTATGCTAACTGATGAGAGGAACTTCGTTAAATCCCTCAGGAAAATTCAGTTGACCTAAAATATAGTTATCGGAGGAAATTGTAACAAACATTTGTTAGTCAACAACTATCATGATTCCAACAATGATCATTCCAGGTATTTGTTCACTGACAAAAAGCTGATTATCTTTGATTTGTGGATCAAACATGATATTAGAGGATGTCAGTTGTGATTTTTTTTTTTAGACAATGCAAAGAATAGATTAATCAAGGAAATAGCTGACATTGAAAAAAAGTGTTAGTTGCAGCCATAAAAAACACTGTTAGACATTGTAGTTGCTTAGTTAAGTAGTCTTAAAGGGCTTATATGTAGTATTGATGTTCTAAACTCAGAATACACTTCAGACAAACAAAACCACCAACAAATCAACCATATTTATCCACAGACTCACTGAATAAAGTGTAAAGCTAAACACATCTTTATTACGGTATCAAGTTTTCATCTTCAGACACAAACTCATTGCCAGTTATTTTGACAGTTGTTCAAAATAACTCTGTTTCTTATAATCCTCATGTGCTCTGTGAGCCGATAGTTTACATTGTAGCTCTGTTAGCTTAGCTCTGTTTTAGATAGAACAAAGACACAAACCTTGTACACTTTGTGTTGTCACTAAAGATCTGTTTGGAATTGTCTAAACAAGGTCAGAACTGTCACAGTTTAGTCTGAAATGTGGATCAACAAATGGTGAACTCAGCAAAGATAATAACACCACATAATAACTTTATACCTCGTAGCTTAACTTACAAATAGTCTAATATAAAGTTACATTAAAGTAACTTTAAAGTACATTAAGCAGCTTGTAGTGTATTTTTTTTTTTCTTCTGAAATTTCAGATTTCATGCGGAGTGGCTACAAATGAATCAAAACGTTGAACATTTTGCTGAAAATGTTTAAATATATGTAGGGCTGGGCGATATGGAAAAAAAAATCATATGATAATTTTTTTTCATATCAGATGATATCGATATGTATCATGATATAAATCAAATCACTATTTTTGTCAAGCTTAAATTTTCTGTTACTCATAAGTTAGTTGTGAAGACATCATAATTAAGGTTATTTTTGATTTAAATATCATTTATTTTGTGTCAGAGGTTGAACATGACAGATGTGCTGAAGAACATTATACAACTGTTTCAGATAAATAAGACAGGTACATATATTTAAAACTAAACTATAAGTCTGACCGGCAGGCAAAAGCTTTCCAGTTTTAAAAGAGAACACAGACAAAACAGACCATCTTCACAAAACAATACCGGGGGGTATATATGTGGGGGTGTGTTCCTTAACTGCCTTAACTGGTGTAAAACCGAAAGTGAAACTTAAGGAAAGGTGAGTGTTTGCGTTCTTTACATAGGCTACATGTATTCCCTCAGTACACCTCCGTATTGTATTGAAGGTCCCAAACTGAAATGGTTCACACCCTACTTTTCAGTAACCCGGTCGCCCAAGTTCTCGGTCACATTTTCTCCTGAGGGAACACTCATTACCTCCCACTGCAGCCCAAACATTAGTGTGTGTGCTGTGGCTGCTGTTACACCTGTGCTGTGTGCTTCAACCTAACTTGATGTGGCTCTAGCAAGATTGGTTTGGTGCGGCGCTACTTAATTGTGATTGGCTGTTCTTATGTCTGTCAAAACATGGATGAATGAATTCTATCAAAATTGTATCATGTCATATTTCTATCGAGGAAAGTTATTTTGTGTTATCGTCATTGTTTTATCACCCAGCCCTAAATATATATACGATAGTTTAAGATATTTGGGTTTGTATTTATTAATGCTGCAGGTAGTTGTACTTTTCTATTTACTTCCAGACAATAACAACAATTAAACAACATCAGTTAAATATCAATTAAAAAAGATTTGAATTTCAGATTGGATAACTCACATTTTCTGTTATTAACAATCGAAACCATGGGATACATAAAACAGGAGCTTAGTTTTCAAAAATGACTAAGAAATTGAAGTTATCCTACTTGAAAGTGATTCTCCTGTGGAAAAGTGTCGATACTTAAAGATTTTTGGCCATGGCTGAGTGAGTAATGAAATCCCAGGTGGGTCAGTCTTACAGCTGTGATTCAGTGGAACATACATCTTAGCAGACTTCACAACTCTTTCCAGCCACATCAGCAGCTCCATTCAGTGGTTTTAGCTTTCAGCTCAGATGTGATGTGTTGAGATGATTTCCCCTCTTGGCTAGGTGAGGAATGTCTAACTGAGTGTATTGAAATGTCCTTTTGCACAGTGACAGATTTGTTCACCAATGATTTCACTATAGTAGCAGGGAATTTTGTGGTGCATTAATCTGTGTGTAGGATAACTGCTGACTTCGGCTGCACGATTAATCGATTTTAAATTGAAATCGGATTTTTTAATTAGGATGATTTTTAAAAAAGGGAAATTGTGAAAATAATTTCATCTTTCTCGTGCCCCCGGGCCGTGTGCCTGCGGGCTACCGTACATTTTTTTAAATCATTAATTTAGTTCTCTTACTTGCTAAATTTTTAATTCACAAATGTAAGTTCTGTAACACAAAACCAAATATTATTTATTTTATGAAAGATGTTGAACTTTATTTAAAGCTGTTAGATAAATGTGGAAACAAAAAGGCTCTAAAAACCATCAGTATTTGCTCTGATTTGGACATTGTATTGTAGTGTATTCCCCCTGGCAAACTTGTTCTGTTACTTTCTTGTTGTATACATTGTTTGCATACTCTGCTTCATTCAATAAAGATTTAATGAAGAAAAAAAAAAACTTCTGTAGGTTCATCATGTGATACCATCACAGATCTGAGGTCGGAGCAGTGCCTTGCATTGTGGGCTGCTTATGAAAACGACACGCTGACTTCTGTTGTCTTTTGTAGTTTTACCCAAAAATCGAAATCGAAAATTGAGTTTTAAGAGGAAAAAATCAGGATTTTATTTTTTGCCAAAATCATGCAGCCCTACTACTGACCCTCACTGATTTATAGTTTCACAAATCAAAAATCATGTGAAAGGTTTTCTGCCACAAATGAATATTCATGCTGAAGTTTGTCTGAGAAAACCTGTTCATAATGTTCACCTGTAGTGAATTCTTTCTCACTTTTTAGGAGTATCTACCTTTCCCAGTGGGTTGTGGACATATTTCTGATGGGCCAAGTAAAATAGGCTGCGTAATAATGCTGGGATGGTCACGTGTTTGTATATTATCAATTGAATTGTCTGTTTCTTGTGTCTATTATTTGGTGAGTTGTGTTTTGCTGGTCAGAAAACATTACTTGTCAGTGAAAATGGTAATTTTATCTTCCCTGTTTGCCTTACACAAGTGCAAAAATACACCCTTTTATTTTGTAAATGTTGTCAAATTTATTATACTAACGAAATACAAGATTACGTATGTTTTCCTAATTAATTAAACTCAATAAACTGGGGCTCCAGCTGTGTGATTTCTCTAAACAAACAAATCTTTTACATCAGACAGGCTAACATTAGTCGCTGTTATCCCGCTAGCTAATGTTAGCTGCACTGTGAGCCCAGACTTTGTATTTACTGAAATGCTTTAATTATAATGTACTTAAATGATTTAAGTTTTATTACATTACTATAAAATGTTAAGTATATTCTACTAATTTGTAGACATAGTCGAAAGTACAAAAACAGTTTAAGTTGAATGGATTTAAATCACTAAGTTTAAGTTATGACCACACCTTTTCATCTCTGCATTGCATTGTGGGTATTGGATATGTTGTTGAAAATGTGTTATTTTTATGAGCAGGGGTTCAGCGGGGTTGTGGTGTTAGTGTTAATTTGGACTTAATGTGTGAATGGCAATGTTTATTGGCCTTTTTGTGTTTGTTTTTGTATTTTTGTAGAGCTGCACTATGAGTGAGAGCCATAGGCTGAACAATGACTCTCCTGTTCAGTAATGATCATTCTTTTACAATGTAAATCTATATGCCATGCCAAATTAGAAGCACTTCCTGTACCAGCAAATTACACTGAGCTATCTTCCTACCTAACTTCAATCCACGCTACAATGTATTAAGTTGAATAATTTCATAAAGCAATGTATATTGCAAAAAATTTTAAGTTAAATTAACTTGACGTTTAGTGTGTTGTGCATAAAATAGCAATTCCATTCAAATCAAGAATTTAAGTTTAATACACTCAAGTTTTCATTACTCATTACTTAAATTTTTTAAGGCAACCGGTATACTCAAATTTTTTAAGTAAACTCAACTTATCCAGTCTTACGTTGTGATGTTAACTAGGTTACTAATCTTTTAATTTGTAACAACTAAAATCAAATGTATAAATATACACTGTTACACATAATGTTGTGTTGAGATAAAATGTATTATCTCTTCTCATGAAATGATTCTGTAAATGTGATTTATTTTTGAGAGATAAAGTCTAACTGGGACTTGGTTTGTAATCATTGTACCTGGTCAAAGGTACTGATGTGTATAAATAGGAATAAAAAATAGGAATGTATCTGAACACACAACTATTCCAACTTTATGGCCAATCGAGTATATTTTCTTTGAGTCCCAGAAACTGGTGCAAATTACTTTTAAATACTGGAAACAGGAAATAAAAATGTTTACACATGCAAATCAAGGTAACAGTATGTATTAGGTACTGGCAGCTGAATTTATGGTGAAAAATCACTAAAATGTATATTTTGTGGTTATTCGTGGCATATTTTTCTAAGTTTAATTTCTGGGCCGACTCTGAATTTCACTTTTAAGATGAATTTCAGAGTCTTTCACATTAAGGTGAATGTTTGGGAACCCCTGATGTAAATAATCTGAATTATGCCTGGTATTATGGTGTTTACTTTTTAGGTTGAACAAAGTGCACGTATTATTACCAAATGAAACTGTAACCAGTTTTTATTACCACAGAAGAACCCACAAGCCGCCAGCACTATAATATATAACTAAAACTAATTACTCAGAGAGGCTGTTGGCAGACTGTAAAAAGAAAATTGATTTGTGACGACTGTGACTCACACACTGATGATCTTTGTGCTGAATTCTAGACGATAGATGATTGACAATTCACTCTTCAAGTGTTTCTAAGTCTGAAACTTAGTCTCAATAAAAAAAGTGAATTATATTTTTTTCATAAATGGGATAAATGCTTGTATGTGGAAATGCACTCAAACATATAAGCTTCACTTTGTGAAGTAAAAGGGTTTGTGTATATAAAAACTGTCTAAAACGTCATGGCTCATTGTTTGTTTTCTTGTAACTCTTGCAGACTCTTCAGTGTTGTCTTGGAGATTTTGACCAAAGATGAAAAGGACGAAGGTGAGGGACTTAGTACCCACCCATCGATGCATGGCCACGGGGGGAAGCCAGGTGGATTTGATGTTAAAGCCCTTCGAGCCTTCCGTGTGCTGCGACCCCTGCGGCTCGTCTCAGGAGTACCCAGTAAGGACCTGGAAGTTGCACTACTAGCTTGCAACATCAGCAATTGGAATGTGTACAATTTAGGCATATGATTATCATCTTATTACTCATAGTTTTCATTTATCTACTCAGTAAGTTGTGGGTTGAACAGTTACATTTCATGGTGTGTGTACAGTCTCCAAGGAGTGTTTGCTTAAAAACATCAATTCATCATCTTTAACAGTATCCACCGTCTGAAGCCTCTGAATGTAAAAACACCAAGCATCTTCAGACTAAACACTTCTGAAATATTTCTGTGATATACATGTGACTTTAAAACATACATAAATATCTATTATGTGACTGATGTTATATTTGCAGTACATACACAGTGGCAACAAATTTATAGCAGTCATCAGTTGAGATGTTCATGTTTGTTGTTCTTTAAATAAATTACTCTTTTTTTCAGGTAGCCTGTTCAAATATGATGTACTGGGTTAAAACACTAGAGTAACATTTATGTTTAGTTAGTATTTGATGTGTTAATGATAGGGTGGGCAAACACTGTTATAAGTTAATATTAGCCTTGTTAACTGACATCAAATTTTGACAAATAACATTGTTGGTGGCTGATATTTATATGTTGTGTTGCACTCGTGATTGTTTTCATAAATTTGTGTGACTTTATCTGTTTTCTTTCAAAGATACTGTGATGAATAGTTTTAGATTTGTTCCCTAGCACAAAACAAAACAATATTTCATAATCAGTGCATCTATAATTAACGTAACTATAATATACATGTATAAAGATACTGGAACAAAATAACACATGTTTACAGAGTAATGTTAGTGTGTATTTTTTGAATATATAAGCTGTTTTGAGTGCATTTAGACAGCTTTAAAGTAAGCATTACAAAAGCAGACACAAACATTGGATGATCTGGAGTGCATATTAAAAAAAAATACCAAAGAAAGACTCCCAAAGTGAAAAATGAAGAGTACTGTGATGCTTTCTTTCAAAGCTTTGGTCATATCAGGTGTAACATGTTCACTTTTCCTCTTCCTTAGGTTTACAGGTGGTGTTGAACTCCATCATTAAAGCCATGGTCCCTCTCCTTCACATTGCCCTGCTGGTCTTGTTTGTCATTATCATCTATGCTATTATTGGCCTGGAGCTTTTCATCGGTAAAATGCACGCAACCTGCTATCTTCCTGGCACAGGTATGTTGTCTTGTGTGTGTATTGTGAAAGTAGCCTGATCTAAAGTGTTGTGCACTTTTTCAACTTGCATTTTAAGTTGTTTCTTCAGCTGGCACCAGAGTGATGTTTAATGATTAATCTGAAAGTATATGTGCCTTGCTGAACCAGTACACAACTGGGCTTTTAAGAATGTTTCATTAACGTAATGTAGGCTTTGACTGAAGCATTGACTTGACTAGCACTGACTTGTTATTTTCTCTAGACCTATTAAAATATTCTGTAAATGATTTAGCCAAAAATGGGCTATAAAATATAATGAAAAAGTTGCACACTGTTAGTTTTTTTTTACAAACAGCCCCTTTGCTGCTGTTCAATCACATTTACATTTATTTTCTTCCATTGATGGCTTATGGTTGAAACTTTACAGGGTGACTTGGCAAATCTCTTCAAGACAGGGTTTTCAGACTCAAAGAAACTGGTGAACTCTGACTGGTATCTTTATTCTGAGCTGTTGTCTCTCCTTGGATACTTGCTGTGTTGTGCATTAATAATTTAGTCTTGGTTGAAAAACAGTTTTATTAAATCAGATGAGGTAGGAAACAGTCCCATTGAACACACATAATAAGAATCAAGCATCATTGTCCTGTAGCCCAAAATCTATTTGATTTTAAGAATTGAATAGAAAAGAAAAGGACTTTATTTTCTTTGTTATAAGAATAATGAAAATCAGTTTAGCAGCTCCTGATCCTCTTTGCAGCAAACACTTGAAGTGCAAAAGAAGACTGTATAAAATATCACGCAAATTGTACCAAAAATATTGACAATATGCAAAACTACAAGAAATATTAAAATATACAAAAAGCCAACTATATAGATGGGAGAAATATGTGCAACATACAATGAGAGATATCAGAAAAATGAAGAGAAATCAGAGTTCTCATAATTCATTTTCATCCCTTTTTGTTATGTTTCTTTATTATTTCGTTTTCAGCAGTGACATGAATTCAAACAGCATCTTGTTTTCTCTCTTTCTGAAGATGTGATAGCCGAGGAGGAACCAGCTCCTTGTGCGATCTCAGGGCATGGGCGCCAATGCCCCATCAATGGCACCGAGTGCAGGGAGGGCTGGCACGGTCCCAACGGTGGCATCACCAACTTTGACAACTTCCTTTTTGCCATGCTGACGGTGTTCCAGTGTATCACCATGGAGGGCTGGACAGACGTGCTGTACTGGGTGAGTTCAATAACCTGTGACTGTCACATGCCTTCAGCCTAAATGTCTTCTTAGATCAGACGCAAAACAATAATGCGACTGACATTTTGTTGATGAAGCTGTTGATTACTTCCTGAGGCAACTCTTATCACTCTGAGATATGATTGATTGACTTAAAGACTGGATGTGTTCAACAACTCATCCAACAACAGGAAGCTGTCATGACCTCCGTATTACTGCAGCATGTCATTCTTTCTTCCTCTGTAACTGATTTTCTGAACTTTATGTTGATTTCTTATCTTATAATTTCTGGTCTTAAACATCTATATTTCATTTTTTCTTTCCCTTCTTTTCTGCTTTCTTCCTCCTGCTCTCCTTCCTCTGTGGGGATGCTCCTTTTTCCAGATGAACGATGCTATGGGCTTTGAGCTTCCATGGGTGTACTTTGTCAGTCTTGTGATCTTCGGCTCCTTTTTCGTTCTTAACCTGGTTTTGGGTGTGTTGAGCGGGTAAGCACCTTTGTCTTTGCAAACAGAGGCCTTCTGCTTCATTGCAGGCGGGAGGTTTTCTGTTTATCTGCATGTTTATGTCTGTTAACTCGCTACTTTTGGCTTCTGTAGGTCAACGATGCCATCGGATGGGAGACACCTTGGATTTATTTTGTTAGCCTGATTATTCTCGGCTCCTTTTTTGTGCTTAACCTTGTGTTAGGTGTGCTTAGTGGGTAAGAGGCAACGTGTGCAGTGGTGTGATGTGTGCAAAGCATGTGCTGTTCGCTGATGTGCACAGAGCGCTTCTCGTGGTGTTTAGGTAATTGCTTTAAATGTGTGATGATGTTAAACAGCCTGCGATCAAAATAAATATACTCTTATATACTATGAGGTAGTAGAAATCTCTCCACCAGTACTGACAGGGAATTTTGTGACAGCTTGAAACATTTCCCATTTGCTGTAGTTTGTACAGCAGGACTGCTAAGCATATAAAAACAGTAAAACATGAACAAACTTGTGTCATTTGTACTAAACCTGGACTTGATTACCAGACATTTGCATACTGTAGTTTATTTTGACAGTGTTATTGTTCTCATTTGGAGAACTAGTGCTAGTTTTGCTGTTGTCCTTTTTTAACGCTTATTTTCACATAAAAAAGACAGTAATTAATAAGATGATGAAACAGCAATATTTAAACCGTCTCATAGTTGGATTTACAGATTTATAGAACAAGTAATAACATATACCATGATAGTAAACTCTAGCCATATTGCCTACCTCACCATGAACTAGTAACTGGTTACTCTGTGTTTAGGCCATATAATAAGTGTACACTCTCGGTTATTCTTTTCTGATCTCTGTTGGCAGCAAACTATCACGTCCTTTCCACGGCAACTGCAAAGTGAGCGTTTCCTCCCCCACCCCATCCCCATCCCACCCAACCTCCTGAGAGAGAAATTAATCTTATTCCTCGCCCTTCACTCCCTCTGCGCTCCTAAGCTCTCTCAAACCCCAGTTTGCTTTCCCAGCTCTGTGCAGTGGGGGTTGGGTATTAACAGTAGAATTAACTCTGGATGGTTGACCAGCCAGCAAAGCCTGTTTTTAGAAAAAGCCAATAAGGTTAACATACTCTAATCATCAACTCAGATGCCACTGCATCCTCTGTTGCATCTGCAGTCACGTGAATTTTAGTGATACTGCCTTTGCCTTTAAAAGATATTTGTTTAATGGCTGATCAAATTTTTAATCCTACAGAACTTCTCACGTTTGACTTTTTAAGACTGCATCCCAAATACAGTGCACTGCTGACAACATCCCAATAATAACTGTGTATATTTAACTCCTCTCCTCTGAACCGCTCCATATTGAAGTATCGACAGTCTGTTTTATATACTCTATGAATTTAGATGTCGTACAAATGTTGCATGTCTCTTGAAACCATCTGTCTGCCTAAATTGCCTTTTCTGTATGATTAAGATGCTCGCCTGAAGGGTACGCTACTGTACTGTAGGACTCTAAATATAGTGCTGTGTTGTCTTTCAAAGGTGTACATCTCCCTCCAGTGGCTAGGGTTCATAAAAACACACAGGACGTTGAAAGGTTGTGATTGAAGTATGTGAATGGTATCGTTATATAGGTACAAACATGTAGGAGAAAATATATGAACATATTCTCATTGATGCAGATAAATAAGCACATAAATTAAATTATTTACATTTTTGAAAAACATCTCTTGGTTGTTTGCTGTGTGAAAGTGACTTCTTCAGAGTGATTTTGAATGAATGTTTGTTGTAATTTATGGTAATTTATGTTCTCCTGTGTATTTGCATGTGTTTGTGTTTTGTCTGCCTGTGATTTTCAAAATCCAGAGAGTTTTCCAAGGAGAGAGAGAAGGCCAAAGCTCGTGGAGACTTCCAGAAGCTGCGTGAGAAGCAGCAGCTGGAGGAGGATCTGAAGGGTTACCTCGACTGGATCACGCAGGCTGAAGACATCGACCCTGACAACGAGGATGAGGCTGAGGAGAGCAAGCGCAACCGTAAGAACCTCCTCCCGTTTCCCCGTTCACACGTACTCTGCTCAAACGTTATACAGCGTTATCATGACAAGGGCCTTCACAGCAGTGGCAATATCAAATAGCAGTATATAATATCTGCAAGTAGGGATGTTTTGATACAATCAGTAAATACTGTAATTCATTCTTAATGGTCATATTAAATGACATCATAAATAGATAAATAGTGTGCTGAAGCTAAAAAAAATGGATTATGTACCTGTTTTGGGGTATACTCTTCTATAACTCATCAGCCAAGATGCACAGATGCAAACATTAAATAAGAAAAAAAAAATCTTAATAATTAATGTTCATGATTAAGCCTTTAATTCTTTAGCATTGCAAATCTGTTTCTAATAATAATAAAGGGGTGAGGTAAGAGATTGGGTACAATTTTCACTTTTTCCCATTAGCACCTGCGTTATTAATGCAAATCATACAAAGGTTTAGTGGTAAGTTATAGTAGGAGGTACATGTTGATCAGACAGATAGATTACATTTACACAGCAGGCTAAAGTGTCCCTAATATTTTTAGTCACATAACTTAGAGCAGCTTTTTTCTTGAGGATGTAAGTAGCACAACTCAGATGGAATCTGATCCTTTCCATTCTGGTCTGAGCCAGTTCTATGTGGACCTGAATCAGATGCAGATTTGATCAGGAGTCTCTCAAATACTATGAAGCGGATCTGCAGTAATAACACAGTAGTAACACAGTAGTAGTGCAGTACTACATACTGGTTACTTGATAACATTTACATACTTTCATTGTAAAATGCACAACTTTTACTTGTAGTGGGATATTTTCAAAGTGTACTGTTTTTACTGGCAAAAAATAAATAAATAGTTTTAACACCATTACTTTTGTTGTGGCTCAGTTGCTGCAGCTGAATCTGGCTACATCTATAAAATTTAATATAAACAGTAAAACAAACAACAACAAAAAATCCTGATCTGTAAATCTATAAATCTAAAGTGATCACTAAGTCAGGCTGTGTAACGTTATGATGGTGGTTTGATATGAAACAGCAATAATAATATACTTAATGATAATTAGAAGCATACATGCAGGGCAGGCATTTATACATGCAGATATTTATGTAGACGTCTTTGCTTTGAAATGTTACATGTACAATAAACACTTGACGGCGTTTGGAACGGCACATACAGACTCAATGTATGTCACTGATAGAAGTGGAGCGAGTTGTGAGTACCATCAGAGTTTATCTGAGAAGGGAAAAAGGAAAAAAAGACATATTACTTGAGCAGTAGAATAACTGTTAATCCAAATCCTCTTTATAGAAGCAGCACACATGATGCAGAACAGAGAAGCTGCAAGTGCTTCACCTTGTAGTTAGAGTGGAGGATGTGTATTTTCTGCTCTCAGCTCAGGTCGATCTACCCTCAAGCCTCAAAACTAAACACATGCAGATAAAAAAGGCAGATACTAGAAACATTTCTTAATTTAATTTACATTGTCTGCCTTTCGCACCTGCCCTTTCCTTTAGTTGTAGTTTATGTGTAGAATAATATTTCCAATCAGACTATTACAGCAAAAATATTCATTATAGTAAGTCTCCCGGTTAAGCTGTGGAGGTTCTGTGTTACCTGCTTTACTGCTTTTTCTTCAACATCCATCCTGGCTTTTGGTGTCTGTCGACGATACATGAGCCCCTACTAACATGTTGACATGTAAATGCTTTAATTTGCACTGTAACATGTTAGTACAGGGCTTTGTCACCTTCAGGCGCTCCCGTAACTAACAGCTCTCCATGTGGTTCTTCTGCCCTCCTCAGTGTCTGCAGCCCCTGTGGCTCCTGCTGGTCTTGTCATTGTTGGATATTGATATTTTGAATACTGTTGTTGTTGTTGTCCTGTGGTGCTTGTCTGCTCTGACCCATTTTGATAGCAGCCCATTCTCGCCCCCATGTTCCTCTGCTGTGCCGTTGTGTCTGAATGCATGGGCTTGCATGCATTACACATGAAGGGGTGACTCTGGCTGACCTTACTGAGAAGAAGAAAGGAAGGTTTGGGTGGTTCAGCCAGTCGTCCGACACTCATGGTAAATCCTGTAGTTTCCCTTCAGTGTTCTCAAAGTCTTGTGTGTGTATAAGAGTATGTATGTTTGATAATAATTCAATTCACCAAGAAAGATTAAAAAAAAAATACCAGTGGTTCTTTTCTGTCAGTTGCTACTAGAGAGAAAACTCTATCCCTTTTTGGGGTCATCAGGGGTCATCTATCCCTTTTTGGGGTCATTTTCTCAGTGACACATTGCTGTACTTTGATTTTTGTGTCGATGCAATCTTTAACAGAAGATCCAACACAGTGCTCTTGCTCAGCCCTACAATTTGTCTTTGTTAAGAAAAAAATAATCATATATTCTTAACAAAGGAGCTGAGGGGATGAAACGTTAGTATGATCAATAAATTCTGATGTTGAGTATAGTAATGATCATCTATTGATCATCTGTTTTTAGGATTGAAGTCAATTTTCCAAACTAATATCTTCTATTAAACAGTATTTCTGTCAACTCAGCCCAAGTCTCATGGGTTTACAAGACATCATTAAACAAAGTTCTATTTTTCACCTTTCGTTACCAGTCGCGATAACATCACAATGTACTTTATAGTTTGGTCTTAAACAAATACAGCACTACACTACAGAAAAGGCTCTAAAACACATCTTGACTTTTTCTTAATCCTGTAACCAATATGTCAAAATATAGAGGACATTTTATGTAGGGGTGCAGTTCTTACATCCTGTAAAGCAGAAAATGGCACATAGGTAGTGGTTAGAGATGATTTGCAGAAGCCTAAAATTTTCAGGTGTGGCGTTGCAAATGTGTGTGTTGGTGTGTGTGTTTTGTGTACAGGCTAATGTTCTGCTTTGTCTCTCTGTGCTTTTCTGTCATGTTTTCCCTTGTGTCTTAGCCTCACAGCTTTTTACTTTTCGTTTTGTCCTTTTTTGATTTTTCTCTATCCAGTTTTTCTACCTCAGAGGTGTTGTAGTACCTTCTGAAAGTGGTTTCCTGTTAAATACATGTGATAAGGAATCAAAAGGACTGCTGTTTGATAGCATCCACACCCATGTCCTACTTCAAAGGCAAGAGCTCAGTGTGAATATAGGAAACAGGGCTAAACCCAGATCATTACTCCGGCAGTCAGCACTATTTTCAGAGCTAAGAGCTGTCTGACGACTCAGGAATCAAAGTCAGACCTACTACATAAGCTAAGCAGCAGCAGTGTGCGCTCTCGACACACCGAGCTCCCTCATACGAGTTAAAACGCTGGGACGTTTTGCACAGTTAATCATCATCTGTCTGCACAGACAGTCTTCCAGAGCACTGGCAGTACTTTGAGTGTAACGTTTCAGAGGCAGCTTTAAGCGCCCTGCTCCCTTCTTCCCCTCTGCTCCTCATTGTCTGCATCCGTCAGCCCTCATGGAGCAGCTGTCCACTCGCCTGTCCCATGTCAGCTCCCTTTCAGCACTTGGTAAATGATACTGATGATGACAGTAATGCAGCCATACTGCTCAAGTGCTTCCACTTCATGAGGTTAAAAGTTTTGTAGCTGAATTAATGATAAGACATATGTATTGTTTCTTTCTTAAAATTTCAGTCAAATTACAGTGATGTACTTAAACATACAGTATTTGCAGGCATGTACAGGCTTTAATACATTGTTTAGCTTTGATGATTTGTATAGTTATAGGTTTCTGTGTGAGTATGTTTTTCTTCTTGAATTTCCAGTAACACTTTATTTGGAATCTGTAGTCTTGCAAGAGTTTATGTTCAGTATTTAATTTGTAGTAAATTCAATTATATTTCAAAGTCAACACAAAGTATGGATCTTTTTTCTCATAATTTATAAATGAAAGGCTGTGAATGTCCATGTTTAACAGATTGTGTATCGAGTATATGTAATGAAGAAGCTGATGAAGCTAAGCAGCTGATTTATTTAATCTTAAGTAACAACCAGTTGGAAAACTCTGTAAAGTCTTTGTACGTGGCCTATCCACACAAGGTGATGACAACATTCATGTCAGAATTGCCTGAGGGATTTGTTTTCTCTTCACTTTCTCAGGATGCACTAAATTTTTCTGAACAATCTTTGTGTCAACTGTGACACTCTCAAGTACACATGATTCTATTCTTCTTAATGTCTGCTTTCTTTGCTGCTGCAGCGAGTGTTCCAGCCAGTGAAACAGAATCTGTAAATACAGAGAATCAAAACGGGGAGGATGAAAAGACACCATGCTGCGGACCACTGTGGTGAGAACTTACAGCTCTGTGCACACACACACCTTTACCACAGCAGAAATGCTGCTTTTATTATATAAAATTATAGTACACTGCTGTGCTCTCTGCTGTGTCAGTTTTTCTAGTATAAAATGATATAGTCATCATTTTACCTTGTTGTTTATGGTAAAACAGTAAAATCACATTACCTCAACACTTTTCTATTGTTTTGCTCTGTAATGTGACTAATTTTTACCATAGGACACATGTGATCTTCAAACTAACAAATATTCTTCACCTTGCAACTTCTGCTACAGTCTCTGTTTGTAAACTTTGACACACTCTTCTTTCTTTCAGTCAAAAAATTTCAAAGTCAAAGTTCAGGTAAGCATACTTGTAGGTCTCTGTTTCTGCATAATACATAAAGCTGTTACTGTAAGGTTTGTGCCTGCATTAGATTATACAGTTGTGCTTGGCTTTCATTTTACTGTATTTTAATGAGACTTTGTGTGGATGATAAATCAACAGCTTTTATAAAGTCAGCATGTACCATAAGGTATTTATAGAGAATAGCCTTATGCAGTATTTTTCAGCTCATTTACTGTGAAGTATGACTTGCGAAAAATATGTATTGATGCAGTTCCCAGTTGTCCCTTCCCATTCCTGCACTGCATTTATATCCTTTCCTTAAAAAAACACTTAGGTGTTGTATTGTGTTAAGACATCATAATGCATGTGATGAAAGTCTTAGTTTTTTCTAAATGAAATTAAAAAATGTATCTTCCTCCTGTTGTAGTCGGCGCTGGCGCCGCTGGAACAGGTTTTGCCGCAGAAAGTGCCGGTTGGCTGTCAAATCGGTGCCTTTCTATTGGCTGGTCATCATCCTGGTGTTCCTCAACACCCTCACCATATCATCAGAGCATTACAACCAGCCTTTGTGGCTGACACAAGTGCAGGGTAAGAATAGTACACAAACTATGGAACAATGAATAGTACTTCTATTAATGTCTAATGTTTATAGTTTCTTAGTTATCAAGTTGTATAATATTGAATGTATGTATGCATTTATCCATGAGGTTTTTTTTTTTTTATCTGTTTCACCTAAAAGTTCTACTAATGTCACCATTTCACTTTCACCATCACTTATTGTACACTCATCCAGATCCGCTTGCTGATTAAAATAAATCTCCATTTATTTGTAGTTTTTGATGCACAGATTTTTCTCTGGTTTTCAGACGTGGCCAATAAGGTGCTGCTGGCCTTATTCACGTGTGAAATGTTGGTGAAGATGTACAGTCTTGGGCTTCAGGCCTATTTTGTTTCACTGTTCAACCGCTTTGACTGCTTTGTGGTGTGCGGAGGAATCACAGAGACTATTCTGGTCGAGCTGGAAATCATGTCTCCTCTTGGTATTTCTGTGTTTCGGTGTGTCCGACTGCTGAGGATCTTCAAGGTCACACGGTAAGATTGCACCATGGTGTGTCTGTGTGAGTGTGTGTGTCATACCATGATGAGTTTTATTAATCGTCTGTCTTACCTTGACTTGTTTTACAGACACTGGCAGTCTCTGAGTAACTTGGTGGCATCACTGCTTAACTCCATGAAGTCCATTGCTTCCCTGCTGCTGCTGCTCTTCCTCTTCATCATTATCTTCTCCCTGCTGGGGATGCAAGTGTTTGGTGGAAAGTTTAATTTTGACGAAACCCAGACCAAGAGGAGTACCTTTGACAACTTTCCCCAAGCCCTTCTCACTGTGTTTCAGGTATGAACAGGCTTGAGTATTACAACAGGATAGTAATTTGTTTTAATTCATTCATTTATTCAGTTAACAATAATGTCACAAAAACTCCCTTTTTAGGGAGCAGTAATTGTTGTCTAAAGCTTTTCTGCATAATAGAGGTAAATTAAGTCTCGAAAATTTAGCTCTGTTCTCAGCTTGTCATAATTTGTAATAAATGGAGAGGTCAGCTGTGATTTTCATCCCATGGAAATTGGCTGTGTGTAATTTGTAAAAATTACACCACAAATTGCTTACAATATTTCAGTGAACAGTCCCATACCAGTTGGCATCTCATGTGAATGTGAATACAAAGTCTCGTTACAATTATAAAAATGTATTACGAAAGCAGTTGATGAGATATATTAATCAGATTTGTTCCATGTACTCAGTGGTTATCAAAGTTTGAATGTGTGGAGTGGGATCACGTGCAATCGAATCATTAGTCCATTTTTTTTCTTTTTTTTTAGCATATGTTTTCTCTTATGTTAAGCCTGATTTGCACTGACCTGAAGAGCACCTTGAATTTCGTTATGTGATGCCTTGTGCTAATATGATGACAATAAAGCTTCCTAATCTTTTTCAACGAGAGATCACTGTAAATGTTGACCTTGATCTTTTGACTGAATATTTGGTGTCTCAACTGGATGACCTTCAACCAACCATCATTTTTCACCACACTGGAGACTGCATGTGGGTGGGTTCCCATATCAAACATTTTCAGGCCGGTGGATTGGAAAGGATGGCCCAAGTCCCTGGCCACCTTGTTCACCAGATATCCCACCCCTGGATATTTTTTTCTATGGGGTTATCTTATAGATATTGTGTATTGAACAAAGATACGGGACATCAGTGACTTGATGACAAGAAATCCAGGGCTTCGTGTAACTAATGGTGCACAGATAGAGGTGTATTAAATGAGGCAAATAAAAGTTTGTCATTTATAATAATTTCCAGAGATTTGTCTATTCATTTGCTTTTGTAATAGATGTGTTAAATTGTAAAGAGACTTTATGGACACCCTGTGCTTTTGATAACCTGTCTGCACAAAAGCAGTGAAAAAACAGGCCGTGTTACTCCACTCTTTAGTATATTGTGATTATAATTGTGAGAAACAGACAATTAACAAAACAGATGGACCATTATAACTCTTGAAGATGTATAGTTTTTCCCTTAGAAAAAATGAAGGTCTTGTAAATCTTTTGATTGAAACTGCAAATGCAACATTTTTACAGTATTCTAAAATAGTTAGCATTGGTCAATTTACCATCCATTTGGGTATAATGTTCTACTGATGATCAAATTATAAGAATAAACCACTTAGTGTAGTGCTGGTAAAAAAAAAAACAGTCATAATTATGTGGTGCATAGATATTATTTAGCAGGATTGTAAATTATTGAATATATCTAGGCTTGTTTTTTCCAGTGGTATTCCTTCAAATGCTACTGCTGATTGGTCTCCTGCCAAATAAATATTCTGATCTGTATAGATCCTGACTGGAGAAGACTGGAATGCTGTTATGTATGATGGGATCATGGCGTATGGAGGCCCTTCCTCCACTGGAATGGTCGTATGCTTTTACTTCATCATCCTATTCATCTGTGGAAACTGTATCCTCTCTCACTGATAATAACACACATGCCTTAGAAACATAAGGAGCTGTTTCTGTACAAATATGTGCTATTACTTTAACACTGACTGAGTGTTTCTGGTGTGAAAGTTTTATTCAGTATTTTTAATGAGAGTTGTTCCTTTACTAACACTTCGCTCAGATATCCTCCTGAATGTCTTCTTGGCTATCGCTGTGGATAACTTGGCAGATGCAGAGTCTCTCAACACAGACGAAGGGGACAAGAAAGGGTGAGAACTTTTACCAAGACAAAATAAACGACATATGAATAAAAATGTTGAGGATAGACAAAAATACTCAGATGGTCTCAACTTCATTCCAAAATCTGTTTCTTACAGGGACAAAAAGGATGATGATAAAGATGAAAAGGTATTCTATTCAAATGTTGACTTGGAAATCACAAAGTACATTTTGCAGTTAAAGGAGAATGTACTGTTGTATGTGTGTGCACAAACACATTTTATTCTTCTTGTGTGAAAGGAGGAGGAGGAGGACAACGACGACACAGCAGCGGAGGAGGAGGACCCCGAAGTTCCATCAGGACCTCGGCCGGCCATCTCCGAGCTGGTAAAGAAGGAGAAGATCACTCCTATTCCAGAGGGAAGTGCCTTCTTCATCTTCAGCACCACAAATCCGTAAGAGAAACTCCCACCTCACGCTCTCACACCCGGGCAGCATGTACACAAACACAAACATAAATGAATACTGACGTGTCTGCGTTTGCTCTGGTTTCTTTCTGTTTCAGGGTCCGTGTGTTTTGCCACAGACTCATAAACCATCATATATTCACCAACCTCATCCTGGTCTTCATCATGCTCAGCTCTGTCTCACTCGCTGCTGAGGATCCAATCCGAAACTTCTCAGCTCGTAATATTGTAAGTCTAAACACACAAATGTGCTGTGGCTGCAGCTTTTTGGTTGTATTGTTAATTCAACATTAAGAGGTGCAACAATGTCAATTATTTGATCCTTTGACCATATTAGTGGTTTTGCAAGATTTCACCCAAATGCAGTAAGATAATGTTTTATGTTACTCTCATGACAATAGCATATGCTAGATTGTTTTATTTCAACAACAGCAGTGGTAGGTATTTTTCAAGCTTCATTTCAGCTAATATGTTTCTGATTAAGGCTAATTGCATGTGCTTATTATATTCACAATCATAGTCATTTACCCCTTTTAAATTCTTATAAAAATATATCACGTTCTGTTTATATATAACCTGTTGAAACTTTTTCAATCTACCAATGATTCACACATTCTGTAGCTTGTTGTTTGAGAAGCTTCACCTTTAGTTTTCAAACCAAGGATAAAGCAAAAGCACAAAGTAGTAGAAGTCAAAGATTGAGAGAGCATTTGAGGAAATTGTCTTTCATTTACCTCTTTTACTTGTCATCTCTCTTGCCCACAGTGACATATTTTTGGAAGATTGCTTGTAGTTAATTTTCTGAGACATACATTTAGTACAATTGCCCAAACAAAGACTGTTCTTGTCAGGACAGTGGTGTAAATCTTCCGTCTGTCCACATTTAATGGGGACACGTGGTCACCCTGTTCCTGCTGCTCTGTTCCAACATTCACGATTTAGGTGTCATGGGCTCAGTAGTGACCTTTTAAATCCAAGATTTATCAACATTTGTATTATGAATTCAATATTGTTTGTCCCCGGAAAGAGTTTTTCTTACAATGTAGCTATTTAGTGCAATGTTTTTTGTCACCTTACTCCCACATCTCAGATGTCAGAGTGTCCTTTAATGCACCAAAATGGAAAAACTGCTGAGGATAGCTTAACTTTGTTTCAAACTAATAGGTTACAGGGATAAATTACTTTAAATTAAAGCTAGTGTCAGGGTATCTGGAAATTGATTTTCATATTGTTCTCTTTGGTGGTTCCCTGAAGTACTGAACACAAAGGACACTTTTATTGGCAGCATGCTGTTCATGTTATGTGCTTAACCAGGCAAAAACACAAATATGGTCCTGAAGGAAACAAACTGTCATTGCATTGTAATGATTTCAATTGCAATTGATCACCTCACCTACTACAATGAATTTATATTGAGATAATAACGCATAAGACATAGGGATGCACCGATTGTGGAATTCTGGGCTGACGCTGATGTTTACAAGTTTACTTGTCAATACTAATGTTTTTGTTTAATTTCTTTTGTATTATTTATTTCCCCTAATCAACACATTAAAAAATCAAACAAAACTGGGTGCTTTATCCTAAAACTAACATAGAGTTAGTACAAATTTTCCACACTTCTTAACTGAAAGCTTGTATAAATATCTCCACCAGTGAAAATGCTGAGGAAGGTCATTTGGCCTGAAACATCTGTGTGGCAAATAAAAAGTGTTGATAATCCAGATGTATGTAACAGCCCAGAACGGGCCACTAGCACTATTTAAAACTGCAGTGCTTGTCAGTTTGTTGGAGTTATTGAGCAACAAAATCCATTATTAGCTTCCAGCATATTGTAGTTGAGGCAGGACTCAAGACTTCTACTCACTTCTATAGACAGAGGAAAATCTGCCTCTGATGTACACCTGGTAGGGAGGTTAAAGGTGCCTTGCCACACGTATTTCATTTCTTTTGTGGTAATGTCTGAAGTTCTACCATAGACTCTGTAACATTTTTTGTGGAAAAAATGCCTCGGTTACCAAGTTTCAAGCCATTGTAACGTGGAAGACTCAGCTCGATTTGCGCCAGTTCTCATGAATATTTAACATGCTAATCTGCTTGACTCTGATTGGCTAACAGCTAGCCAATGGGAGCCTGGCTTTTCAGCATCCTTTTCCCTGCACAACAAGTAGAGGAAGTGGCGTAAACAGAGAGTAAAACTTAACATGCTTTGAATGTCCAACTCCCAGCTTCTATGACTCTCTTGTACGGTGGACCTTACACAGAATTTTCACAACTTCTAACCTGTATCCACTGGACCCCCTCCGCTGCTCTATGGGCCCCCCAGGAATGCTGGGCCCCATGAATTTGTCATGTTTACCCCCCCCCCCCCCCTTTACGGTGACCCAGCTTGCTGTATACGAAAACTGTCACTGAGCTAGATGAATTCTGTGGGCGTGAGCTCATGAATAGTAATAAGCTCAGGCATTAAAGAAGTGATATTTTGCTTTTTTTAAAATAGAATTATGCATTTTAAAACATTTCCCTGTGGTCTACATAAGCTGTAAATGCTATGCTTGGATCTGAATTCTTCATTAATTAAACTCTACAGGTCCATCTTCAACCCTATTTCTGAGTAATGACACGAAAAAGGTTGTTTTGAGCGCTGGCCCTTTAAATCCAAATGACCCCACCCCCTTCCAGGTTGTTAACAGTGTTTTCTGTCCTATTCAGCCACTTGTGTTCATTAATACAACCAACAACTGAACATTTTAGGTAATCGGTGTGAAGTTTGGACATATTTTCAGTATGGACTACAACCGCTGCTGCTGATAAAACAATTATGACGTACTCTGAGAAATGTTTGTCAGAAGTCTTGATGTTATATGTGCAAATGTGATGACGTAACTAGTTATAAAACGTAACAAATTAAGAAGGAATTGAAACAGATTGTAGAGAATCACTCAATTTTTGCCAGAATGACTATAAACATAACTTTGCAGCACCTGGAGGGTTCACATTCAAACTTTATGAACTATTAGGATGCAAATATACACATTAATGTACCAAAGACTAATAAAAGTGGGTTTAGCAAAATATGACTCCTTTAACATGTCACACTGACCAGCTTTTCTAATTGACCTGATTTCTCCACTTATTTCTTTTCAGTGGCAATAGCAGACAGAGGAGGTAGCAGTTCATTTTCAAATTCACTACATAACACAACACCTACGGACCTAACATATTAGAAAAAAAAATACAAGTAAAAGCAGTTTTGTGTGGCAAGGCACCTTTTAAATAAATGACTGATAGCTGTAATTATTAACTGCTACCACATTTAAGATTTCTGTCTTCGTTCAGACATGACTTAATTGCCCTCCTCTGTGGCTCATCATGGAAAAAACTACACTTCCACATCAGTCTGACATAACATCAGGTTATACGTTCACATTTAGTGGTTTGATTTGGACTAGGAGGATAGAGTTTCATGAGGAAGGTGTATTGTTAAATACCTGTGTTTTTTTCTCCCTGATTTCGGCTCATTTGGGTTTAATGTCGTCTCATTTGCTGATGGATCAATGACAATCAACAAGTGGCTGATGTATCGGTGCATCCCTAATAAGATTTGATGATGAAATAGTAAAAACAGGCTGTCACTGGATACTTTTTTGCAGTGATTTACTGTGTGATGTTTAATCTCACTTTATGGTGTTTAATCTCTTTTTCCAGGAAATGCTTGTAATGTTTTTTCCTTTCATTTTCTTTTTATATGATGTTTAAATCTACACAATGAACTGTCTTTGTTAAACATGTACGTTGCTTTTTGCAGATACTTGGTTACTTTGACTATGCTTTCACGGCTATCTTTACTGTTGAGATCGTTTTGAAGGTAAATGCCCTGTGTCCCCTGTCTGTGCTGTGACTAACCACACCCCAATAACACTCCAAACGTCTCGTTGCCTTCCAGGTCCTAGGCTATGCAGATTATGTCTTCACTAGTATGTTTACATTTGAGATCATATTGAAGGTAACCCCTTAAATGACAACGAGAGCCTTGCTGCATTCTCTCCTTGTGTGTCACCTGCCACTCAGTACAAACCTGGCTTGTTTGTTTCCTTTCTCTTATTTACTTTTTCTTCACGGCACCTCTTTTAAAAGCAAAAAAAAAAAAAAAAAAAAAAAAAGAAAGAAAGAAAAAACAAGTATTGGAGTTGTTAGTTGCTACTTTGCACACATTAACACAAACATGAGATTTGTATAATTTAGACGTATCAAAGACCTCATAGGGGAAGGAAACATCACATCAACATTACATTATACTCACATGGATGTTACATCATTCAGGCAGTCATCGCTGAAATGATTATGATGATGCAAATATGTAACAGATGATGCAACTCTTGGTGCAATGCTATAAAAGTTAACGGGCTGTTAAGACATTGTTTATGCATTGGCTGAAGTTGAGTTTCAAGTCATTTTCAGGGAGGTGTTGAAAGATGTAAAGTCAACTCCAGTCAAAGCTAACGCCATGCCTCTCATACTGACTGCTCTTCAGACTACCCATAAAAGAGGGGGCAAAACCAACCATGTTCCTGCTGAGCATGGTTCAGTCTGCTTTCCCTGACTGAGTGCATAGAAATGTGGAGTTTGGTCCGCAGCCATTTGGGCAAAAATCCTGCCAAGGCCACACGGTTTGACTCTGAATTTCTAATGCTCTTAGTTAGCAGTTTCGTGTTTCTGCGGGGCTCCACATTTACATACACTCGGAAAATTAATCCTTTACTTTTATTATTTGAAGAAGAGTTATTTTGGCTGGTTTTTCTTCTCTGCCTGCTGAATTCTGAAGTTTTAATTGGGAGCTGCTTCCCCTTATTCTGAACTATTAAAGAACATAATGGAATGTGCTTTAAGACGACGGTCCACATGAATGTGACAGTAAGGCCATTTTTATTTTCCAATCACTATAACGATAGCCCTTGCAGGTAGTAAATAACCCTGACATCGTGGCAACAAAATGCATGTTTTATTGCCTGATCCCATAGTCGATTGAGAAATGAATGACTTACTACTACATTCATGTAGTAAAGGGCCGTGGGGGTGGTGACGGTAGATTTAGCCTCCTGTTTCACTGCTCTGAACTCGCCACCCCGAATCAGAGTGAACTACAAGAGTGTGGAGATGTGTGCGAGTGTGTTTGCGTGCAAGGTAGTAAGGATATGCTTTTCAAAAATATAAAGATGTTATGCGTGTCTGTGTCTTTTAAAGTGTTTCAGACAATTTGTGTGTCTGGTGTGCACTGGGTAAATCAAGTTGTTTTTCGCTGTCATGTGCTCCTCTGATTCCCTCCATTCTCTCCTTAGATGACGACATACGGAGCGTTTCTGCATAAAGGAGCTTTCTGTAGGAATTACTTCAACCTTCTCGACCTGTTGGTGGTGGGAGTTTCCCTTGTGTCCTTTGGCATTCAGTAAGTACTAAACCATTTCATTGGAGACAAAAGAAAGAAGACATAGAGCCTTTTTTAAAAAAGTGTCTTGTCAGGTCTTCGGCCATCTCTGTGGTGAAGATCCTTAGGGTGCTTCGAGTGCTTCGACCCTTGAGGGCTATCAACCGAGCCAAGGGTCTGAAGGTGCGGCCTCTTCTTGAAGTGGTGCACACTAATAACTGCACTGTTTTCAGCATAAATGTAGTTAATGACAGTAACCCTCTTGGCCTTACAGCATGTGGTGCAGTGTGTGTTTGTGGCCATCAGAACCATCGGTAACATCATGATCGTCACCACTCTGCTTCAGTTCATGTTTGCCTGTATAGGAGTGCAGCTATTTAAGGTCAGCCCCACTTCAGTCGTGACAAAAAGACTCTTAAGGACATATACAGGTTATTATGTAACTGTTTATCATTTGAATCATTAGAGTGAAAACATTTGTTTTGTCCTCAGGGAAAGTTTTATCGCTGCACGGATGAAGCCAAGTCCAGCCCAGAGGAGTGCAAGTTAGTGTTTTTGTCTTGTACTTGTACAGAATCTATGCAGTATGTCATATGCTGTATGGGTCTTAACCGTCACACAACATGCATGTGATTTTTTTGCAGAGGTACCTACATCTTGTATAAGGATGGAGATGTGAACCAGCCGACTATCCACAAACGAGTGTGGCACAACAGTGACTTCAACTTCGACAATGTCCTCATGGCCATGATGGCACTGTTCACTGTGTCCACCTTTGAAGGCTGGCCTGCGTAAGTTCCTTACTTCTTTAGATGCCATATTAAAGTGATGAATGTATATGTATATGTATATATGTTTTTGTTTGAGGGTTTTTGTTTGTTTTGTTTTTGTTTTGTTTTTGTTCTTTTAGTTTTTATTAATATCTGGTATTAATATCTGGTAGGAAAAGTTGTAAATGGATATTATCATATTAGTGTACATAGGTAAAAGGATGTGTGATATTGTTATACTATTATGCTTATTATTATTATTATTATTATTATTATTATTATTATTATTATTATTATTATTATTATTATTATTATTATTATTATTATATTCATACAAAATAATAATTGCTATATAATGATCAGAAGGAATAGAAATTGGGGGTAGGAGTACATAAGTTTTTACTTCTTCCTGCTCCTTTTCGAGCATGTATAATTTCATTTCATTTGTTTTATTATTATTATTATTATTATTATTATTATTATTATTATTATTATTATTATTATTATTATTTACTATTATTAGTTATTTATTTATTTTGTTGTTTATTTGCTCATCAATCATTTATGTACTATTACTTATATTTTTGGTTGATTTTTGTTTTGATTTCACTGTCTACATGTTTGAACTAAAAATTTCATTCATGAAATTATACGCAGTGTTGCCACTTGTCAGCAATGTTCTATTCATTCAAATATATAATATATGCATACCTGTCCGTATACACAACACCTATTTCACCTATTTAGATCCTCCCTCTATGTCTCTACCTGTTGTGCAGCAAATCAAACTTTTTCCATCAGGTCCCTCTTTGGTGGAAGAAAAAGTTTGAGAAACACTGGTGTGCACTGAAACTTTACTGCACTACAAGTGATAGTACTAATACACACTGGAAACACACTGCATTACAAGTAAAAGTACTAATACACACTGAAAAAGTACTGCACCACAATTAAAGTACAAACACTTTGAAAATGTACTGTACTGCAAGTGATAGTACTAATACACACTGGAGAAGTACTGCACTACAAGTAAAAATACTAATATACACTGGCATAGTACTGCACTAAAAGTAATAGTACTAATACACACTGAAAAGCGCTGCACTACAAGAAAAGTACTGATACACATTGGGAAAGTACTTCACTGCAATTAAAAATATAAGTACGCATTAAAAAAGTACAGCACTGCTAGTAAAAGTACATATACATACTGAAGAAGAACTGCTCTATAAGTAAAAGTACTAATATACACTGGGAAAGTACTGCACTACAAGGTGTAGTACTAATACATGCTGAAACAGCTGAAGTGATCTCGTGCCCCCCTGGAAAACTGCCCCACAGTTGGAGAAGCACTGCTGTACTGTCTTTCATTTTCCCCCATTAAGCATGTTTTTTTTTTTTTTTTTTTTTTGGGGGGGGTGTATACTGTCCACACTGACTAATATGAGACTGTATAAATAAACCTGACTTGTCTCTGTGTTTGTCTCCTTTCAGGTTACTGTACAAGGCCATTGACTCCAACAGGGAGAACCTCGGCCCCATTTACAACTACCGTGTGGAGATTTCCATCTTCTTTATCATCTACATCATCATCATTGCTTTCTTTATGATGAACATCTTTGTAGGTTTTGTGATCGTCACGTTTCAGGAACAAGGAGAGAAGGAGTATAAAAACTGTGAACTTGATAAGAACCAGGTCAGGGTCGACACATGAGCTAAATGTGACCATATCCAAATATTGTGACAATCATTTAATATTGAGCAAAGTCTTCATTCTGAAAACTTAGAAACTGAATCATTTTTTGTCTTGACCATTAAAACCAAGTTGATGTGTTTGTGTGCAGCGTCAGTGTGTGGAGTATGCTCTTAAAGCTCGTCCACTGAGGAGGTACATCCCTAAGAACCCGTACCAGTACAAGTTCTGGTATGTGGTGAACTCAACTGGATTTGAGTACATCATGTTTGTGCTCATCATGTTGAACACACTCTGCTTGGCTGTACAGGTAAGACACTGCACCGCTGAAACCAACCAACTATGGAAACCAAGTACATGTCTGTTTTAACTGTTGTGCTCAAGAACCATGCAGTGTCATTATTTATGCGTAAAATTCATTGCAAATGTGAATGAGTTTTCATCATCATTGGGATAAGTATACGAACACATTATGACAAACATAAAAATATCACTGGTAGTATTTTATTTTGATAGTCCATCAACAGACTGTAGTCTCACATAGTCAGACCTCTAAATAATAATAATAATAATGGATTGGATTTATATAGCGCTTTTCTAGACACCCAAAGCGCTTTACATTATTGATCCATTATTCATTCACTCTCACATTCACACTCTGATGGTCGTAAACTACATATGTAGCCACAGCTGCCCTGGGACAGGCTGACAGAAGCGTGGCTGCCAATTTGCGCCTACTACCACCACCAAACATTCATACACCAGTGTGGGTGGCACTGGAGGCAAGGAGGGTGAAGTGTCTTGCCCAAGGACACAACAGACTGACTAGGACAGAGCGGGATTCGAACCGCCAACCCTTCGGTTATTGGATGACCCGCTCTACCACCTGAGCCACAGCTGCCCCAAACTGACCTCTATCCTTTTTCAGGGTTCCCACAGGGTTTTAAAAAGTCTTAAAAGTCATGAATTTACAAATCTGCATATAATACCTTTAAAAAGTCTTTAAAAGGTATTTAATTTGATATGATAGCTCTTCGATTATGTTGCCATAAACTTGTGGGCTGTGTATGTATTTAAATGTGTCTGTAAAATGTCCAAGCTGCAAAGAAAGTAATGTTAGTCTACTCAGTTCCACACGTTCCAACCCGACAATTTATATTGAAATTAGGAACCAATTATCGCTAATTTTTCAGCCCCTGGAGAGAAATTACTCGGAATGGTAGGAATCAAGGCATTGGAGTAAATAAGTACATTTTCCTAAATTCTAGGAGTCATGAATTTTTGCCAGTATGGCTGTGAAATGGGCATTAAATTGTGTTCTAAATAGTCTTAAAAAGTCTTAAATTTAACTTGTAGAAAGCTGTAGGAACCCTGTTTTTCTTAACATACAAATGTTGTAGAAAAGTATGTCATGCAGCAAACTTATGTTTTTTTAACTAGTTCTTAGACGGTGCTGAGTGCAGGATAACAACAGTCCATTTAGAAAATTAGTGTGGAGAGAAGTTGTTTTAGTGGAACACCTATGCATAAGGAAGCACTTCGTCCTACTAAAATGACAGTTTCATTTCTTTATTCTGTGGGGATAGCCTCTTCCATATTTACAATAATGTTTTCCTCATATCGTGCAGGTCTAATACATTGTGGCTTTATTCTTTGGTTTTATCTGTGAATACCAAATTAACAGCTCTTCTTTTCTACTCTGTCCTTTCTGTAGCACTACGGCCAGTCAGCGCTTTTTAATTATGTCATGGATATCCTCAATATGGTTTTCACTGCTGTCTTCACTGTGGAAATGGTTCTCAAACTCATCGCTTTCAAACCCAGGGTGAGATTTCAACAAAATCTCTTCAACTAAAACACATTGCTCATCACCATATATTTAATAAACTAGCACACACAGAGAAGTCTTCATGGATTTAATAGCTGTTTGTTTACTGTTAACACCATCGCAGCCTATGTGTATGAGTGAATACTGAAATATTCAGGAGTGTTTTTTCTTTTCTCCTTAATGTCACTGCATTGCCAACAGCTCTGTGTTGAGAAGAAGGACAGGATGCTAGTAAGAGACAGAGTGTGGGGTGCAGAGCTGATTTTTTTACTGCTTCTCATATTCTGCAGTGTTTGTGCATGAATATAAACAGAGATGGTGTTCATCTACTTCTTTCCAGTGCATCTGTGTTAAAAATCAGTGCACTATAATCACAAACCCTCAGCTGAAGGAGCCAGCGGGGGGTCTCTGTGTTCTGAGTGCACATCAATTTTCACACGAGAATAAATACCTCTTTTAACGTGCCCACTACTCGACATTACTCAGGGCTATTTTGGAGATGCCTGGAACGTGTTCGACGCCCTGGTTGTGATTGGCAGCATAGTAGACATAGTTCTCAGTGAGATCGATGTAAGTAAACTCAGCTCTGACCGGACCTCTGCTCTCTGATCTCGCTCTTAATTCTCACCTAAACTCTGCAGGGTTTCAAGACAGGACTCAGGATTTCTGGCCTTTCTTTATCTACTCACTCTTAACTGTTTTATCTCTTCTCTTTTTTTCCTCCCATTTCATTACCTCTCATCTTATTGTTTTCTGCTCTTTCTTGTTTTCTCCTTTCCTCTTCTCTTCATTCTCATCTTTTACCTCATTTGATGTCATGCATTAACAGCACTATTTCGCTGATGCTTGGAATACATTTGATGCCTTAATTGTTGTTGGTAGCGTCGTCGATATTGCTATCACTGAAGTTAATGTAAGTACTTCTTTTTCTGCCTCTCATGTTGAACTGAGGCCTTACATGAAAGCCACATGGCAAATTATGTCCTTAAATGTTATTTCTCCTTTGTCCTTAGTTATAGTTTTCACTTTACCTGCTAAACTGTTTCTTTCTTACTCATGATGCATGCTAAAATGCATATTATTTGAGGAAATGTTTATATTATTTAAGGTGCCATTGGCTTACTCTGTAAAGCCTCAGTTTGACCTTAATTTACTTGTGCTTTATCTAACTCTGATATTGGAGAGTAACGCTTCTTCCACATGCTTTTTCATGTGTGTTTTAATGTTGTGTTAAAAAAAGCTGAATGTAAATGGTTGACATGACAGTGAAAAACATTTCTTTGTGAACGGCGGCCTGCGCAGGATGGTTTATGATCTGGTTATCTAATTCTTGCTCTTGTTCATTTTGTTTCCATAGAAACTTGTAGAGGCAAGTATGGCAATGAATAAAAATGTTGTGTGTGTAACCTGTTGTTGATAACAACTTTATCTTTGGGACCCCTTTACAGTGCGAATGGATTAAAAACTAAATTAGTCATCTAGTGTTTTATTAACTTGTACAAAAAATATATTTGCAATTTTGCAGCACAGTCACATGGATGTAACTTTTAATTGAAAATTTACATCAGCATCTACTTGTTTGTTACTTTGGAAATTCACTTCAAGACTTGATAAAATAGTGGATGACTACTTCTCTACTTTAATCAAATACCAAAATAATCTTCTTTCTGCTTGGCTCTGCACAAAATCACCTAAAACAAAGACTAAATGCATATGATCAACTTGTGTTCTACTTTTAGTTTAAAACAAAAGAATTACTGAAGTATTTGTAGTCTGAGATGCCAACAAGCATTGTGAATACTACAAGCTGAAATTTACCCATGTTTTTAAGAAGTATTTTAGTTATGGTGATGATAGTGCTTGTTATAGGTGCAGTGTACTAAAGACTTTGCTCCCCTCCTGAGTGCTCTGGTGTCTGAGCTGCAGTGCTGTTTTTCTGGAGTTTTACTTCACGTTTTCTGTATTTTCACAGTCTGTGTTTCAAAATATGTGTCTGCATGAGTTTCTGTGGGGCAACACTAACTTTGTTTATAACATACAGCAGTGTGTGTAGGTTATCTGTTGTTATGCATGTATGTTTTATGTGTATAATACATATGTGGTTTTGGGGGGACTGTATTTGTGTGTTTTTCGTGTTGTATTGTGAACATTGGGGACATGATGTTAATTTCACAAGGGCTTTCATAGTTGTTCTTGTGAGGCATCTTTCACCATTTATTTCTGGGTTTACTTGCATGTGGTTGTTGCTCTTTGTGTCACATTTTAATCAAACTAGATCAGATCTTATTCCCTTTAATTGCTTGTAAAAGCTGATCTAGGGTGGGTTTATTTTTTATCTTTTGATGTTTGCTTCATGCTTACTAACATCCATTCTAGACATGAGTTATGTGATCGCATGCATTCTCCAAATGCATGCTGGGAAGCATCCGTCAGTCACCTCATTACCTAACATCCTGTCCATGTCCCGCCTCTCACAGATGGCGCTTGGCCACCCGCTCCATGCCCCTCCGGTTAGTTTGCAGCACATAGAGCCTTGTGAAGTTTGCCCTCTCTTGCTTGCCATACCCCTCGATCTTTACCTCCAGACAGAATGGCCCTGGAGCTCAGAGCTTGGAAATGTCTGTCCTACACAACGTTAAGGAAATGATTAGTGCAGCATTTTGTAATTGTTATTTTCCCAGAGTAAATGTAAAGTTTGTCATTTTTACAAAGTTTACTTTCCTCAAAGTTGTGTAGGCCACTGCAGCTTCACTTGCAGCTAAAATAAAAATATCAAAGTCCAAATGGTGTGGAAATCAGAGGTTTTTAGCTGTGGAATTAAAATTTAGCTTCTACTTCATTTATTGTCCTAAAAGGAGAAATCTCATCTTCATATAAAATAGATGATCAAGTTAAGATTCTGTGAGCTGAAAATGAATCAGGGGCTCTTCAGTCACTAAACTAGTCCTGATTCCTGTGCACCTACAGTGATGGTGGTTTAATGCAGCGGAGTTTGAGGTTCTTTGATGATCTTGTGTTTGTGTCTCTGTGAGTGATTGTCTCTGTGTTCTGTTCTGCCTTCCTGTAGTGAGCTCTTAAAGCTCAGAAAGGAGCTCATGTGTAGTGCAGGTGTGTAGATTCCAGTCAGGTGCATGAAACCTCTTACAGTGACTCTCTACTCTCTTCTTCTTTGCACCTTTCCGCCTTTTTTTCCTTTTTCCTAGTTCAGAATGACTTAATCTCTCTGATTTTATTTTCTCTTCTGGTATCGGTCTCTATCTGGACTTTTCTCTCCATCCTTCTCTTTTCTTTCTTTCTTTCTTTCTTTCTTTCTTTCTTTCTTTCTTTCTTTCTTTCTTTCTTTCTTTCTTTCTTTCTTTCTTTCTTTCTTTCTTTCTTTCTTTCTTTCTTTCTTTCTTTCTTCCTTCCTTCCTTCCTTCCTTCCTTCCTTCCTTCCTTCCTTCCTTCCTTCCTTCCTTCCTTCTCTGTTTGCACCGGACTATGAGAGCGTCCTGCTGCGGTGGTTTTGTTGCAGGGCACGACTGGCATGCATGAGATGCTGCATTGCTATGAGTTCACCAATGGCTCCTCTTCATTCCAATGTCTTGCGTGTGCGTGCAGTGCTTCCCAGCAACACAGCAGCAATGCTGAACGCATGCTTCATCAATGCTGTGGCCAGGATTACCTAAAGAACCTCCTCAAGCTAATTCTACATTTTATTATTTCTGCTCATTCTGCACCTCATACTGACGGTTTGTGAACTATTGTGTTGGGGAATTAAAATGAAGCCATATCTGTCTGGAGAATCTGAGTCTTCTGACATTAGTCCAGGCCTTTTCAGTGTTGAGTTAATCACATTATCATTGTACAGGTCCAGTCAACACAAATATCACTATTATTATTAATGTTTCTTTTTTATTTTATTTATTTCTTTTCTGAGAACAAATGCTCTCTATATATTGTTAATGACGTGACTTGAAACCTGTGTATGGGTGTGTAATTGTGTGTGCGAATGAGTAGGTTGGAATATCTTTTTATGTTCAGTTCTTCTGGTCAATCATCTTCATTATTAATAAAAAAATATATATATATTACTTTCAAATATTTGGTTCACAAAAAACATTTAAAGCCAGTGAAGAGTGACATTGCGGTTTTAGTACTTCAGTCCTGCAATGGGAATCAATGATGCAATGTAAGTCATTTGTTAATGTGTATCTATGAATATACAGGGGAAAATAATAATTTTCAATGAGCTATGCTTTTATCATGACATCAATTCATAACATTGGTTATGTCAGCTAGCATCTCATTAACATTGTCTAAAGTGCACCAAGCATCTCAGCCATAAAATCCATTTAATTCCATCAGAAAACACCATCACACCGGGGGAGTGATAAAGTTGTGTGCAAGTCTTACATGTTACTTCATATATAAGTAATTTGATGTTGTTTGTCAGTCTGACATGTTCAATGTCACATAGTAATGTTAAGCTGTAAACCTATTGTGTTACAATCTTCTAAAGATTGTTAAGTATAAAGTGTTAAGATTATGTTTGATGTCTGTCATTATAGTATGTCATTATATTAAGCATATACATAGTGATAACGTATAGTAAGCTGTCACTGAATGTTTGTCTTTGTCATAGTGAAATAATAAGACAATTTGTCTTGTACTTTTAAAGTGTATGTGAGAGCAGTAGTGACTTTGTTCTGTCTACGTCTTAACTGATAGCGTTGTGTGATTAAGAATTTTAAAATGTCTTTTTTTTTTTTACGTGTTTGGCCCACTGTGTTTGAGTCCTGTGGGCTGTGGGGACTTTTTACAAGGTCATTAATACAGGTCTTTGATTTTAAAGCCAACGGAGACTCCTCAATTGGATGAGATGGGGGTAAGATGCTCCGTCCCCCTGTTAGGGCCATGCCATGTTTAGATTTGCATCTCTTTGTTTGGTATTTTTCTGTTGTCTTCTCCACCTCTTATGGTCTTCTGCTTATAGAAGTTTCATTTATGTTCTCATGTTAAGGTTTCCATTCTCTGTACTTGATTTCTCACTTTTGTTCTGTTTGCTCATTTGCATATATCCTCAACAATTTGCTTTCATTTTCCTAAATGTTTGGAGTTATTTCAAAGGAGAATGTGTCACTCAAACGTGACGCTGTGTGTCCTGTTAGGTGGGAGTGGTGGTGGGCCGCTCCTCACGTTTGTACTGTTGACACTGCAACATGGTCTCTGCCACCATTCTTGAGTGTGGTAGTGACCCATGGATGACCCCTGGGATCAGGTCACCCTGCTCTGACCTGTGAACCTCCTGTCCGACCCGTTCGGGTTGGTCCCACTGTGACTCCGCATGCAGTGACTCTGGACTGAGGGTGCCATGCTTGTGCAGATGTGTCCTGTCAAGTATGGCAAGGTTTTCTCCAGCATGCTTGCCTCCTTGCTTCCTTCCCTGTAGGTCTGTTCAGTGACAGGGCTCCTGACAGTGCTTTGGATGCAGATGAACAGAAACATATCAGCTACAGCAGCACAGCACGAGGGACTGTGCTCAGTCTGCGATGTTTTAATCTGTCAAAGTTTATGTAGAAATAAACTAGACGTAGAACCAGACCAGATAATTCATCTGAGTTTGCTCTAAAAGTTGCCTCCAGCAGTTTTCAGTGACACATGCGGTGCTGCTCTTAGCCCATATGTATCTGGTACTGAGGGCTCAGGTCAGACCTCACCATCCCTTAAAGCACAGCCAGGTTCTCTGTGTTCCCTCCATAGTCTGTTGTTCTGCTGTTCTCTGACTCTGCACTGTTTCTCAACAGAACACAGAGGACAGCGCTCGCATATCCATCACCTTCTTTCGTCTGTTTAGAGTCATGCGTCTGGTTAAACTCCTCAGCAGAGGGGAGGGCATTCGCACCCTGCTTTGGACTTTTATCAAATCCTTCCAGGTGAGGCTGGATGAAGTTTATATCAGTGATGGGGGAACTTTTACTTCATTTATATAGGCTTCCTGAGGTCTACATATAAAATAATATTCTCTCTAGCCTAATCAACATGTTTCCTCACAAGTCAGCACAGTTGAAATCATATTATTTTCAGCAACAGTGAGAAAAACAATATATTTTAAAGAAGCATCAAAGTTACTCATTTATTTTTTTTCTGTTTTCTCTCCTCTCTTGGCCTCAAGGCTTTGCCGTATGTCGCTCTCCTCATAGCCATGCTGTTTTTCATCTACGCTGTGATCGGCATGCAGGTTGGAAACTAAACTTTACAAAAAAAAGAGTTAAATGTCTAACCGTGGTTTGTGAATTCACCATCATTATATTCCATTTCAGGTTTTTGGAAAGATTGCAATGGTGGATGGCACACACATCAACAGAAACAACAACTTCCAGACCTTCCCTCAGGCTGTGCTCCTACTCTTCAGGTGAGAGGGGTGTCAGGGTCAGAAGTCATCGCAGAGCTGACACAGTGTTTTTCTGGGCTCTCCTGTTGAACTGTTATTTGTGTCTGTGTGTTCCTCAGATGTGCCACTGGTGAGGCGTGGCAAGAGATCATGTTGGCTTGTATGCCAGGAAAACTATGTGACCCAGAGTCTGACTACAACCCTGGAGAGGAGATGACATGTGGGAGTGGATTTGCAATAGTGTACTTCATCACCTTCTACATGCTGTGCGCCTTCTTGGTAAACACTCAGTTTCTTATATACAGTATGTTGTCATTTGTTTGGTCTAAATGTTTGAACAACCAATCAGATGTACTATCAGGGGTATCCTTTCAGCAGTTTATTATTATACCCCAACCCGCCCCAAGAGTTGGAGGTTTTTGTCCAAATGATTTATCAGACAGTATTCACCCAATTCTTTTCAGATTTCACACAGATGTTCTTTACATGTGCCTTTCTCTCAATTTTTGCATCAAATTTTTGAAAAGTTTTTTAAAAGATTGAAAGTTAAGACTCAAAATATTAGTATTAGTAAGCTCTGCTTAGTTTTTCACTTGTTTAACTTATTTTAACACTAAAAGGCATGTCTACTGACTCCTCTTAAACAGACAGTCCAGCAATTTTACATCAGCAGAAAGACATTGAAATATGTCACAACACTAACCAAATAAAAGTACAACACTTTGTCTTGTGCTTCTGCAGATTATCAATCTGTTTGTGGCTGTCATCATGGACAACTTTGACTACCTAACACGTGATTGGTCCATTCTTGGACCACATCATCTTGATGAATTCAAGAGAATTTGGTCAGAATATGACCCCGAAGCAAAGTATGTGTTTTACTACTTATTTTAATGTATTGTTAGTTATGTTTCCATGCACCCATATGTCTCAGTTGCCACATGTTGACAGTTAATGTCAAACATCTGCTACTTCTCTCCTACAGGGGTAGAATTAAGCATCTGGATGTCGTAACTCTTCTTCGTCGTATCCAGCCTCCTCTTGGCTTTGGAAAGCTGTGCCCTCACAGAGTTGCTTGCAAGGTTCCTTGTCCCTCCATCTCATTTTCTGTTTTTTACACAGAACACAGTGAAATGGTGAATACTGTTAATCTGGTGTGTTCTGCTGTGTTGAAGACCTGTATGTGTTCTCTTCTTTCAGAGGCTGGTGGCCATGAACATGCCACTGAACAGTGATGGTACTGTCATGTTTAACGCCACTCTGTTTGCTCTTGTGCGTACGGCCCTGAAGATCAAAACAGAAGGTACAAACTCAAGCTCTGTAATAGAAAGCACAGCTCACCTAGAGCTGTTGTGAGGTATTAATTACTGAAAATAGAGTAAAGAATAAAGAAAATGTGATCTGTTTTCACATGGATTTCTCTTTTATCAAATGACGTTTTAATGAAAGATCTTCAAGGCCAACAGTTGTAGCAGGATAGAGTTACAGAGAACACTTCTGATAGCAATGACATATTAATGCACTGCATGCACATCCGTCACCTCATAGACCCAATATAGGCTTTCAAGGTGTTTTCTGGAATCTATCAAGTATTTTACTGTGTATAAAATGGGTTGTGATTGATCTTTTAGATCTTAACTAGTTTAGGGGAAGTCACCCTGTGAAAGATATGTTAAGATTTAACATATATCTGTGGCATGAAACATGTAGTTCTTGTCACTGGAGTTGAAGTAAAGGCTGTTGGTCCTGTATATGTGACATTCTGTGTTTTGATTTCTCTGATGCCACTTGAGGTTTTTTTTTCTGCACCACAAGCATGGAACATACTTATCTTATGACCATCAGATGTGTTGCTATTGCGTGGGGTCTATATCATATCATAGGCTTTGTCCTGCTATAAACATTGATCTTGGAGAAAGGCTTAAGGCCATATGGCCAACAAATAAAATAGAAATACAAATGGAGCCACAGTGTGCAACACTTTTTTCTTTGTCACAAATCATATGTTGTCACATTCCACTGACAGATGCTACAAACCACTGAATCGTTTTATCAGAGGTTATCTGTTAGCTGTAATTATGTTGTTGCAGAAGTTTAGAATGTGTGTGAACTGAAGTGCTTGTTTCTCTGGGACATTTGTTTGGCTGTGGTGCAGGTAATCTAGAGCAGGCCAACGAAGAGCTGCGGGCTGTCATCAAGAAAATCTGGAAGAGAACCAGCATGAAGCTGCTGGATCAAGTGGTTCCCCCTGCTGGTGGTTAGTGGAACATAACTATGCCTGTCAATGAAATCACATCCACCTCCTCTTATTAAGCTTGACACACAAATCTAACTAAAGCAGCTCGCACGCAGTCACACACACCATATGCTGTCCTCATGCGGTTTGCATAAAATTACAGTAGACTCAAACTGTTTTTCATAACTATATAGTTAACTAAATACTCACTCAGTCACACACCCAGTCAGATTCTCACTCTCGAGTAAAGCTGTATCATGCTGTTTCTGCTCTGCTCATTTTCTCCTGGTTGCCCCCTCAGCAGTGTGTTTCTTATCTGTGTGTGTTTGATCCACACTCCTCCCTCCTGCCCTGGATGCTGACGGAGGCCACTGACTGTCTGCTGGGCTTTGGGCTTGCATGGCCTTGTAGACCACTGTGCAAGAGCATGCTCTGTCTAACTCTCTAATCTGTCTCTTTTTCTGTCTCTGCTCTCTGTCCTTCTCTGACTCTATTGTCTTCATCTCTGTCCTTTTCTCACTGCTAGAGCATCCACAGCTTATTCTCCTTTTACTTTTATATCTCTGTAATCAAATCTCTGAAGCACTTCAGAATATTCTGAAGCAGTTCTGTTTTAGGGTGGTGGCATGGAACTAGTGTTGCCTCTCTCTCTGATCTCTGTCCCCAGCGTGCTTGTTCAAAGTGATTCAGACCCCTGCTTCAGAATGATTCTCACGCACTCTTGCAAACACTTTTGAAAGACAAAATAATCTGCAAGAACATGTCTATATGCAAGTACAGTGCAGAAATCACTGTCACATAACAGAAAGACATACATGAGCTCAACCAGGTACATTTACACAAACATACAGACATGTATGCATAGATCTGCTTGCTTGCATGTGCTGCAGTAGAAAAGTAAATGGCATTCGTGTATATTTAAGAATTTAGGTCAGATATCTCAGCTCATTCTTTAAAAATATATGAAATTTGAAATCAAGCAGCAATGATTTGCATGGAAAAGTAAGTCTTGATGTTGAGAAGCATGTATGTGCAAACTAATAACAGTTTTTACCACTTGATAGTGTTTAAAAATAATTTCTGATATCCAAAGTCTGTTTAATGTATTTCTGCTCATTTCTGCCTCTTTTTCAACCACAGTGGAAGATGAGACAGAAACAATATAATTATGATCTGAAGGGTCAAATTATAAATTATCTTCACATGCAGGTTTTAAACGTGTGAATTATATGGATAAATCCACCTAACATCACCTAACAATCTGAAGATATCGAAAACACAAAATAAATCATTGTAGCATATATTTCATTTTTTTATGCTTTCTGAAATACAGCAAAGGACCTCGGGTGGTTCACATTGAGGTACAGTATATACACCATCAAGATGGATGTATATATAGTGTGGATATGGATCCGAAGGTGATGGAGCCACAGTTTAAAGTGAGGAGAGGAGTCTCCTCTTGTCTCCCTGGGCGCTGTGTATAGTGACCTGCTGACACAGGAAGCATTTGTGTGGTCTGTTCACTCAGATGATGAGGTAACCGTGGGGAAGTTCTATGCCACCTTCCTGATACAGGACTACTTTAGGAAATTCAAGAAACGTAAAGAGGAAGGCCTAGTGGGTGCACATCCCTCCCAGAACAACACAGCCATTGCTTTACAGGTGAGTCTCACAGTGTTTATGTGGTGTGTTACGCACGAGAGAAAGGAGAATGTCTGTTAAAACTGCAGAAAAAATGAAATGATCAACACTGTAGTATTGTTAAGTCATGTCTGTTAAATGTTTGTGGATTTCATTCAAATGCCATCAAGTGTGCTAATGTTATGATTTGTAATCCAGCAGGACGTTCATGATCTTGGTGTACAGTATGAATCTGCTACTGTGATTTATATGTTTCCAGTGTGTTCTTTGTGTCACTGTGTTTTTAAATATCATGGATGTTGATGTTAAGCGTGTGTCACTGTGATCAACTGTCATTTCATGTGTTTTCTGTGTATCACAGTTCATTCATCAACTCAGCAAAGCTCATCAACAGCAAAGCTTGTTGTTGTTTCTGTTACCTTAAATGTACGATATATGGTTCATATCCCATATATCATTGTCATGAAGAATTAATTACCAGCTTTAAGTTTATTTATAATCCAGTCTTTATATCTTTCTGCTAATTTGGTTATATACTCATAAACAAAGGAAAAGGAAAAAAGCATTCTAATGTGCTCAGCAGAGCCCATGTGAAATACGGCACAGCTGGATGCTACACAAGTCATTTCAGCTAAATGACACTCACAGCAGGTTGCACTCAGGAGAGCACATTTGTCTGTCTGTGTTCTCATCTCTCACAGTCTGTCAATACTGTTAATGTCAGGTGTTGTATACTCCAGCACAGATGTGTGTATGCCCAGTGTGTGTGGTGGTGACTGTACAATGTCAGATTTCCTACTGTGAGCTGTAAGATGAAGGTCCCAGCCGTAGCGCTTAGCCCTTTTATTGTCATGGTTACAGGCTGGCCTTCGCACGCTGCATGATATTGGGCCTGAAATTCGCCGAGCGATATCATGTGATCTGCAAGATGATGAACTAGTAGACTTTATTCCAGAGGAAGACGAAGAAATTTATAGGGTAACGGATTTAATTTTACCTGACAGGGGAATGTTCATGTTAAATATACATGCTTTGCTTGTAATATAGTTATTTATTGGTGCTTATCCATGATAATAGTAAAATGCTGATCAGCTGAATACACAGTAAAAGTACTGTCACCTTTTCAGCTACATTAAGTAACTTTTTTGCTCATTTGGTTTCTTTTGGCCTCCTTTGTTTTTCTTCCATTTCTATTCCAACAAACAATTAGTGCATTCATTTTGCTCATATATGTCATATACCATAAGCTTCTGAACTTATTTTTGCACATGATATTTCTGAAAAGAAATCGCTTCCAGACTTAACATCAATAGCACATTTGTTTTGCACTTTATGAAACAAAAACCCTGGTGGTTTTACTCTGAGCCTTCGTTCACAGCGTAATGGTGGACTCTTCGGTAACCATCTGATGAACGGTGGTCATCGACGGTCTAACGGCCATCAGACCAACGCCACGCAGCGGCCTCTGCAAGTGCAACCCCCACCTCATTATGCTCATATGGAGCAACCAGTGGGACGACTGTCTCGAGCCAATGCAATGTCCCACCCCAACCACCATCATCATCACCACCACCATCACCACCGTCACCACAACTCCTACGGCAAGTCTCCCAAGTCCACCAATATCAACCTCAACAACGCCAACGTGTCCAGTCTACCCAACGGAGGACACCACCGCTACTATGAACATGCACCTCCTAATGGCTACCCAGGTCTGCGCAGTTCCTACTACGACTATGACAAGCCCCGAACCCCACAGGGTCAAAGGTATCCACACATTTATCATCACTCTAATGCAGAAACTCTTATAGGAACAATGATGTTTGTAAAAATATCTGATAAACTGTACTATCCAACTCAGTCACCACTGTACCCTGTGTCTTTGTATGCATTTTGATTGGTGTTTTCTTGTTCACATTACTTTACAAAACTAGAAATCATGTGAACTAAACACGTAAATATGATTAAGATTTAAGATAAGACACCATAGTCACAGGGGATTATTGTAGTAGGGCTTAAGATCTTCATTCTGAATTTCAATATTCCAAACTGTCATAGAGTTCTATGTGTGCCAAGCAGACACCAAGAACAATTTTAACAGTCACACCAAAAAAAAAAAAAAAAAAAAAAAAAAACAAACAAAAGAAAAACATACTAATCTATATAATTTTTCTTCATGATAAAGAAACTCTGAATTTGGCCTCTAGTAAATTATCGGAGACTGTGTGAATAGTGCCAAAGTGCTGAGTAAGTGTCAGGTGTGATGTATTTTATTGCTTAAAATTGTTAATTATTTACGATAATGACACTTCAAATAGTGCTTTCTGTAAATACTGTTATATTTTCCCTATATTTACCGTACATCTACTGTATACCCAAGAGGCTTTCAAGCTCTTTTCATCAAACTATCTCAGCTCATCATCATATAACTAAAAAAGAAAACACTGGGTTTAGTTTCTGTGCACACTGCAACAAGAAAACCTGAAGACATGCACTGCTTTTTTTCCCATACAGATGAAGCCCAGCGTCTTATCGAACCTTCCCTTTTCACAAACCTTTATTGTAAACCTTTCATTCCATAATGGATCACAGACCTGCTCTCATGCTGACAGCTAATTTCATAAGTATTTTTTATCTCCTCATGTGCTCTGTTCAGTCAGCATCTCCAGTGTTGGGTTTGTTTTTCTTTAGTACCCTATAAGTTTGGGAGACAATTTCATTGCTGCCTCTTTACAAAAGAGAAATGAGTTTTAGTTAGTTTCTTATCTTAAGTATAGAAAATGGAATTGTCAGCTGCACTGGAGTCAACGTCTGCCATCACACTCTCTCCTCCTCATACATATATATGAGAATGCTGTATATGTTTCATATACTGTATGATATATATGTCACGCTTTCTCCACCATTTTCTCTATGTCCTCTCCTCCCTTTCTCCTTCCTAACCAAAATGCTTTCTCTCAACCATCCCTCTGCTTTCTTGGACAGAAGGCGCTACTATGAGACCTATGTTAGGTATGTTGTTTTTTAGGTTTGGCTCCAGCAGTATGTCTTAGCAGCAAAAAGGGACATTCTTTGTCTGCTTATTTGTTTAATTTTACTTGGTTTTAGAGCGGTGAATGGTTGCATCCTTGCTAAGTCAGTGTTACGTGTTTATATGCTGGCCAGTCATTTGTCCTCTGCTTCTGCTATGACACAGTTGTGTCAGGGCTTTAAAGTAAAAGGAGAAATAGCATCAATGTGAGTGGCCAGCATATCGCTGAGACGCATCCTGCTTTATGCATGTGTCACAGTGAAGTGCTTGCTTTGAAGAAGGACCCAGATGCTCGAAAAAATACGAAATGTATGAGAATGCTTTTAAGTTACACTTCTAGTTGCAACTAAATGTGTTTGATGCTTAAATTCCCAAATTATTTAGACCTACATTCAGTTCACTTCATTAGTCCAAAGAAGAAGGAGGTGTTTTTAAAAAGATGAATGAGTGACATGAGAACTGTGGAATACTTCGATACTGTGATGTTCTTGAATCTTCTGCCTGTTGTCTTGGTTCAGCTGTAGTGAATTGTTTAATATTTATATGGGTGGTTAGTTGCACCGCTGCCTCCTGGAGGCTTGCGTCTGCATGGCAGTGCATGGCCCTAAACAAGTGACCCTCTGACCAGCAGCAGTGTGCACTCTCTGACCCATGTGACCTCCCATCAGGTCCCACGGAGGAGACAGACGGCACCCAACCATCCGCAGGGAGGAGGAGTTTGATGAAGACCGCCTCTCTGGGGAGTACTACAGTGGAGAGGAGTTTTACGAAGATGACAGCATGCTGTCAGGGGACAGGTATTAACTCTTTAATGGACAATCATCTGTCCTCACCGCTGGAATCATGTCTGAGATTTTTTTTTTTCTTAGCTTTTGTAAAGAAAGATTTTAAACAGAAATGCTCCAGTATTCCAAACAAGTCTCATATATGTCATATATCGACAGGTATCAGAACAGCGACACAGAATATGAGACCCCAAAAGGTTACCATCACCCTGACAATTACTATGACGATGATGAGCAGCCTCTTTACCGGGACTCACGGAGGTCACCAAAGAGACGGCGGCTTCCTGCCACACCTCAAGGTATTTCTTATTCTGTGGCATGAGTTGCATGTGTCCAATAAAGATGGAAATATAAGTGCAGAAGCTACAAAATGACTACTTTTGCTGTGGCTTTTCTTTATTATACATCATTCACACAATAAATGATGATAGTCATTGTCTTACAGCTGACCATTGTCAAATCATGCATCTCATAGAGTCAGTTTAAAACATTTACAGGTTGTGGTGTAGGCAATAAACAGCCGCTGTATAATGAGTCAGAAAATCATCATCATCGTCATCATCGTCATCATCATGAAGATGAAGATGAAATTCTTTATTCAGTCATCACATAATAATACAACCAGTGTCAACAACACTTCAAACATTACAAACATTACCAACAGGTTAATGACTGAAAAGGCATAGGCAGAAGCAAAATGCTTATTTTAATGCCTGTCCTACATAACAAATTCAGCTACCCAGCATCCAATATAGGAAAAAGAAAAAAAAAAAACAATGCATACAAGCAAACAAACAAGCAAAACATAAAAAGGTGAAAATAAACCAGAAAAATAGAAAACTTAACCACCAAATTAATGGTAATTTAATGTAGAATCAAAAATAAATTATTTACCTATTACTTATTAGAGCTTAACAATTGTATCCTTCAAAAATTGCCTTACGTACCATTTTTTTAAATATCACAAATGGGCTACACATTCTTAAATCCATGCTGGCCTCATTCCATAGTTCAACTCCAACAACAGATATACATCTTCTTTTTGTCTCTTTTTAAACTTTTTGTACAACAAATTTACAAACATCTCGCAAATCATATTTCGACTCATGTGTTGAGAAGAGCCTTTGTACACAGACGGGGAGTAAATTTAATTTGGCTTTATACATTATTTGCATTATTTTATAGTAAACCAAATCATTAAATTTCATAATATGGAATTTCATAAACAAAAAAAATGAAATAACACAAAACATTCAATTACCTTCTTGCAGGTTTGAATCTTTCTAATGTAAATGCTTTGCGTGCTGTAACATTTTGTGCACTGCTGGTTCATTCAGGTCACAGGAGACCATCCTTCAACTTTGAGTGTCTGCGCAGGCAAAGTAGCCAGGACGAGCTTCCACATCAGCGAACTGCTTTACCCCTGCACCTTATGCAGCACCAGGTAACACAGGGGCTCACATGAGCATGAGCATACTATTTTTATCACTTGGATCCTGATTACCTCAGTGTTGAAATAATAGGAAGATATTTTTGGGTGTTAATTTGGGAATAAGTCTTGTATTGCTATAAAGACAATATTAATCAAGAAAAATTGTTTTTAACAGAGAATATTGTACACAGGACACTGTTATATGATATGCTTGTAGATACTTTGAATAAAGTGGAGCAGCTGAAGTCATGTGATAATAACTATCCCACAGGTTTGTGAGAGCTGCTTACAGCATGTCAGTGGTGTGGAGGTTTTTTTTTCAGGTTCACTGTAATATTGTCTATGAAACACCAGTATTAACCAAGGGTAGCACTGAAGCAAGAACAAACACAACACACCAAACCTCCTAGTACTTTGTTTTTCTTCTGTGTTCTGTGCATCATTCTACACGTGCATGTATCTGAATTCATATCTGTGTCAACATTGTCTTTCAGACTATTTTTCTTATGCATTATATCAGTAAATAAACTGGTCTTTTGTGCTTCCAGAATAAAAAAAGTAAAATTTTTACAAAATTTTGGTCATTGATGATGAAAAATTAAGTCTGCTTGTTGGCCAAAGTTTTGAATGCACAGTATTGGGTCAGAATTACAAATAGAAATAATGGGGAAAAAAAGGATTTTACATAAAAGAAGTATTTGTCTTTGAGCTCCAGTTCTAAAACACTATATGTACATTAGAATCCATTCACTTTATTTTCCCCCTAGTGTATAAATTCTAATATATTTAATAACACTTTATCATACTGGTTATGTTGAAAACATCAGCCAAACTGCACTTTTGTCATTTGTTTTCCAGTTCATCCTTTATAAGATGTAGCCAGTGTTTATTTCTGAATCTGATACATTTTTGGGTTCAGTATTGGACTTAACATGTGTTCAAGGGAAGTAAATAATAATGTTTTCCTGTTGAAGTAGTTGTGAATAACATTTATGACTTGACCCATCAGGTTATGGCTGTAGCAGGTCTGGACTCCAGCAGAGCCCACCGCCTCTCCCCAACCCGCTCCACCCGATCCTGGGCCACTCCCCCTGCCACCCCGGCCAGTAAAGACCAGTCACCATACTACACCCCCCTCATCCACGTGGACCACCCGCACAGGGAGAGCGCCGCCAGCAGCCAAGTGTCCGTGCGGAAGAGCTCGTGGTACACGGACGACCCTGATTTCTCCCAGAGGATCTACTCTCCCATCCATCTGCAGGTGCCCCCTGAGTACCACAACCAGTACCACCAGAAGAGAGGCAGCGCCACCAGCCTCGTGGAAGCGGTGAGTCTGAGGGCTAGAGTGGAACAGTATAAATACTTTTTAGTGGCATAATTAGACTACAAAATAAAATCTATTCAAGTTAATCAGAAAAAAGTGGGTTGCACTTTATGTTATAGCTCGGCAGTAAATATGACAATAATGGTGGATGATAGTTTTAGAATGGAGAGGTCATTTTTCGGCAGAACTATGATACAGGGTAATAAGGGGGCAGAAACACATTCTAATAATGGAAATGTAAAGATCACAATGCTGTGACTAGTTACCTGGAATCATTTGTGGTAACTTTTGTGTAATAGGGCTGGAAAACTTTAAACTACATGGATCACTGAAGGGATTAAAAGACTCTTCCAGGGCTTAATTATGGACTGGCTCACTGGACTTTCTGTTCAGTAAAATGCTTATAGATAGAATATAATATTCATTTGCTGCTTTGCCTCTTCTGCTGTGCAGGAATGTCTTATTTTTGCAGATTTCTAGACAGTATAGGTTAGCAAGTCCTTCAAAAGTTTGACTGTAATGAGTGTCAGTTCTGTTGTGAGGCTTACACTGCCATTAAATTTATGTTGAGACTTAAGTTTCATTACTTAGATTAAGTTATTAAAATAGTTACTTTACTCACTATATTTCTAACATGTTAACTAGTTACTCTTGAATCAGTTACATTTCAAATGAAATCTGAGGAAGAATCCCTGACTACATCATTTGATATCACAGTCACGTTTTAAGAATGCCGCAGTTTTCTAAACAAAAGCTGACAAGCAAGATAAGCAAAACAAGATTACAAATATCTGCAGTAACACATTTTTCCTCACCTTCTGTCGAGCAGGTTTTGATATCAGAAGGGCTTGGGAGATACGCCAAGGATCCCAAGTTTGTTGCTGCCACAAAACATGAGATAGCAGATGCATGTGAGATGACAATAGATGAGATGGAGAGTGCAGCCAGTCACCTGCTGAATGGAGGGATGGCGCCGGGCATCAACGGGGTCAATGTGTTCCCCCTTCTGACCCCAAGGGACTATGAACTGCAGGACACTGCAGCCAGTTACAGTGACGAGGAGCCTGAAGCAGAACCCAGAGCTCCTTATGAGGAGGACCTTGCAGATGAGATGATCTGCATCACGACTTTATAGCAGAGGCTGGAAAAATCGGCAAATTAGAGCCTTGTCAGACTACAATCAGTTAAATTTTAAAAAAGAAATGCATCTGTTGGCTCTGACCAAAAGAAGTGCCTTTTACAACTGAAGAGAAAAGGCATAAGATGAGAGACATTTTAGTCCCGTTCACGTAATTGTTCTCCACCTGCCAGCAAAAGGAGGTGACAGCACAGAGCCAGCCCCCTTCCCAGCTGAGCACAGAGGGACACACTACCCTCCTGTCAAAGGCCTTGACCTGGAGGGGATAAACAAGCCAATCAGAGAAGGACGTTGATGCCACTGAAACAGATGGACCAATTGGCAGCGGTGGGAGATGCAGTACAGGGCGGGTCTCTAAGGGTGATGACAATCAGATGTACGATGTCATTACCTCAGTCACTTTATTAAGGTTTGGCATATCATGCAAGTTTTCAATGCAAGCATAGAAAGGCATATCTCCTCCCTTAGTTGTTAGTATAACTTGATCCCCTTGTCATTAGAACAGATCGTATAATGATTGCTACAGCCGAGTCAAAAAGTGAAGAGCACCAGTAGTGTTGTACCAGATTATGCAGGACTTCCCTGTCCTACTTATAGCATTATTCAACTTGAGATATGTACTTTTGAAGCGACAAAAGCATTTGTTATAAATGCACTAGCAGGCAGGTTATTTTAAATTTTAGAATAGCCTGATTAATATTTCATAGTTGATATGCTGTAAATTGTATTATATAACAAAAGAAACTTTGTAAAGAGATATTCTATATTTTGTAATTATGTATCATTTAAAAGATCAGCAATATGGACCCTTGTGACTCCTGTTATGCTATAAAAGCAGACTTGCATTATTTTAGAACGTACAATATTCTGATATTTATTTGCCTTTTATTTTTTGCTAATATGCACCCTTTGTTTTGCCTATTAAAACAGCATTTTTAAGAGGTTCTGCTTGTGTGACGACTCTACTGCACAAGATATGCAAATGGCTTTGATTTCTTAGCATAGAAGTACAAGTGTTACTTCATCAAACCAGTTGCATAAAATTAAGCCCCCTTTAAAGGAGCATTTTTAGAAGGCAAGCCTCAAGGATACAGTGCTGAAATTTTATACAGATGTGACAAACACATTTGTTTGCATATTTTGTGCAGGGCATGCACAAGATTTTGAAATGCATAGTGCATTCATAATGCTGCTTTTTAAGTTGGTTTCTGAGTCAGACCTAATTTTCGTCAGCCCCTACTGAAATGCCTTTTTGCTGCTGAAGGAACGAAAATGATAGATGGTTATAACAGGGAAAATTACAATTACTCATAGCTTGTGCTGGGATTTTCCATGACACACTCCTTGTTGATCATGGTGTGATTCCATCAAACCTCTGTACTGATTCTTCACAATCACATCTTAGCCTTTATACAGTGTGTGAGGACTCTGAGCTTGTGGCGGCAGGAGAAACATGCACACATCCAAAAGCCAGAAACAGTCTAAGGTGTGTTTTAGGTGGAATGACAGAGGGTGTCCTGGTGTCAGGATGCTGGAGAGAGGCTAAGCAATACAACCCCCCCCCCCCACCACCACCACCACCACCAACCCCTAACCCCCCCCGCCCCTTTCTCTCTCAGCCTGCCTGGTTCCTGCATACAGTATACCTCGTTAGGCAACGGTGACTACATATCATTGTCTCAACGTATCTGTTTGTCACAGCGTCCCACACCAGAGTTTATGAACAGGATGAGGTCTGGTTGTGTTTTTTCTCTAATTGTTTAAATGAATGATGGGAAAACGAACAGTGGATGCATTAAAAGGAGCAACAGAGGCCCACAAGTTGGAATGGAAGACAACAAAATATCCTTTATTTTTATCATTTATTGATCACAAAGAGGATACTGGACGAAATAAATGGAAGTGGGTCTTTTCAGGCATTACCATGGCGACTTTGAAATAGGTATGTGATCTGTTGTTCATGAGTGTTTGATTTGTAAGCGAGTGCGTCCTGTACTCTAATTCAACCGGATACTGTCATGAAAATGTAGGTTTTCCATTTTGTGTGCACATTGAAAGGGCTCTTTGAATTGTTTGTGAGTAAAAAAAATGTGTTCTAGTCCTTTTGTTGATGACTGTCTATAAAAGGACCAATGCACATAACAGGCACATTGTACTATTCGTAGCAATTACAGTACTAATGAACTGAAGATATGCATTATTTTGTAAACACTTTTAAAAGTTGTGTTAAACTAAAGATGAAAAGAACTTACTTTTACCTCATGTCAGGGATTCCTGAAAAAAAGAAAATAACGATTTGGTTCGGTCTATACCAATGGTATCTAAATATTAGCACATAGCTGTTTGTCTTTGCACAAGTAACTGTATAGTGCTTTTGTTTCTCCTTTTTCTAAACAGATTTGTGTATCAAGGTGAGACAATTTTGTACTTTTTGTGACTGTGTGTATGGTTTAGTGGAATCTATATTTGTCATTTACACCTCACCTTACAATGCTGGGAATGAAAGAGTATTAAAAAAATTTTTAAAGGTGCACTGTTCCTCTGTTCACGGGTAGGATAAAAAAAATATAATGGTAAAGTACCTGCTTACAGAGAAACACAAATATTGATTTGAACGTTTCTATTTGTTTTCTTCATATTGTTATGATTATAATTACTATTACAACTATTAATGTTCTGAAAGCTGTATTAAAATAGAAGATAATGTAAAATATGTACAAAAGTATGGAAAGACCCATGGTAATGTTCTCTACTTGAAAGTCTTGATATTTGCTCCTTAATGTTTTTAATCAGTAAACATAATTTCTCTTAGTAGCAAATGCTTTACTCTAACCTTCTAGGTTTTGTATCAATACTTTTTTTGTATTTTTCATTTTATGTTGGCCTTGACTTTATTTGAATCGATACTGATATTTTATTTTCTATTGATCATCATTGAATAAACTTAAGATGAATTATGAATCTCTGTTCTCGTCAATTAAAGAATAAGCGGACACTTAACCACAACTATAGTTTTACCCTTTTACATTTTATAAATGGTGTCTACAATATAATCCCATTATGTTTATACAAAAAATAAAGACTAAGGATTTTCCTGAAGTAGATGTGTGAGCTGCATTAAGTTAGTCTCAGGCAGAAGATGATTATGGCTTGTTATGTCAGGCAGGAGACACTTTGGGCATTGCAGAGTCCACCATCGTTGCTGCCTCTGACGCCTCATCTTCCACCCAGTCCTGTCTCCCACACAGCAGGAAGGGCACTGCATATTTACGAAACTACAAAAAAAAAAGGACAGAATTACACCCCCCTTCAAAAGTTTTAACCAAGACAAACATTCAGCAGCTATACACAGGGTGCTGTCATGCCCATAGATCAATTATTCTACATCATGTACATTATATATGTAGTATGAATGTGGTGTTAATAGACTGGCATATTTCTATGATTTCCTGAATACACTGAATAAAATAAGGTAGACTTCCTTCAATTCTTGTCTGTAATTCAGAGACAAATGTACAAATAACAGATATCAAGTAGTGATAAAAAGAAAAGAAAATCAGTTTAGAAAAAGCTGGAGAATTCAGCTTGATCCTGGTCTTTCTTTGACACTATGAATTAATGTTGCACCAAAGTAGTAAATAGTTTTATTTAGATCCAAAACCAGAAGACTGACTCACTTATATTTCTTTCTCGAATACTAATATCAGATGTATTACTTCTAATGATCACTAGGTGGTGCAGAAGTGCCAAAAGAGCAAACTATTTGAAAATTAGCCTTTGTTCCTGCAGTTTTGTATCACATACAGGCAGAAATTCTATTTCAGTTTAATGTTGAAGTCCTTTTAAAGTACCTGTTTGTTGAGGTAGATGTAGATAAGAGGATTGTACACTGTGCTGCTCTTGGCCAGGTAAACGGGCACAGTGCCGACCAGAGGGTCGATCTCCACATCAGGGTCGTAGACCACCAGCATGGCCAGACCAGCATAAGGTAACCAGCTGATCAGAAAAGTCAGAACCATCAAAATCACCATGAACGCCACCTTCGTCTCTCCTTTAGCCACAGCACCACCCTCCACACAGGCCATCTTTGTCACCTGAAAACATAAAGTGACACAGAAATAATGTATAATGTGTTATATATATTACAACATCACATTCTGACTGCAGACATTTGTTGCATAACATTCCTTTTAATCTGTTCATCTTTTGTCTTATCATTAAACTAAGGCAAAAATATTAAAATGGAATGACATACAGGTCTGGAAAAAAATAAGGTACCACTGTTGTCATTATTATTAATGAGTTGTTATGTATTCTATAAAGTACTGACAACATTTCTCAAAAGTTCCAAATCTTTTTTTTTTTTTTTTTGCAGAAAATGACAAACATGCCATGTTTTCAGATTTCACACAATGCAAAGAAAACAAGTTCATATTCTCTTTAAGTAAGTTGATGCTAATGTTTGAACTGAGGATGAATTCAAGAATCAATAAGTGGTGAAGTAGCCATGGTTTTCACTTAAATGTTAATGCTCTCCATCATTTTTTTCTGAAATTTCTGCATTTCCTGAAGCAACATGTATGCAACTTGGCTTTTATTGCTACATTTCTCATGCTTTTTTTGATCACATTCCAGAGGATTCAAAGTAGGGGGGAATTTGGAGTGGTCTCTATTTTTTCCAAAACTCTATGCACCCCAAAAGAAAAAGAAAAAAAATCCAAAAACTGATGACCATGCATTCCTTGCAGTCCTACCTGGTGTAACGTCCACATTAGTTTTCCATATGATAACAAGATGATGGCAAAGGGAACTGCAAAACACACTGCAAAATAAGCCACGATGTAGGAGACGTTTTTAGGGTCTCTGTTGTGCCAGTCTGGAGCACAGGACGTCCCAACACCTTCCAACTCATACCTGCCCCATCCAAACAGCGGAGGTACGTTCCATATGAAGGACCAGAGCCAGGAAAAGGCGATACCTGCAACTGCATGATGCTTCTGGAAAGTTATCAGTCCCAAAGGCTTGCATATTACAAACATCCTCTCCACTGCGATCAGAGCGACTGTGCACAGAGATGTGATGCCTGCAGAGACGTCAGGTGGAATAATGTCATGGAGCAATAGTGGAATTGGTAAATGATTAATAAAAGGTCAGCAAATAGTACTGCAGAATGGGACCAGGAATGTGTTTAAGGGTTAGAGGTAGGGTTACAGTTGAGGCTTGTAGTTTAGTTTTTATTTTAGTCACATATTACATACAGAATGTAGCAGATGTTTAAGGCACATGATGCTCAACAGAGAGCTGCTCCTGACTCTTTACTCACCACACAAGGACACGGCAAAGCCCTCCATCACACAGCCTGTTCTACCCAGGGAGAAGTAGCCCTGGGCGTTGTTGACCACAGACAGCACCCCTCCAGTCATGGCTGTACCCAGGTCAGCCACTGCCATGTTCACCAGAGCATAGTTAAGTGGCTGCCTCAGCTGCTTGTGCATAAGAGTCACAATGATCACTGTGGCGTTGAGTACAATGGCCGGTCCAGTAAAAATGGCCATGATGATGGCAAGGCAGATGAAGCCGGTGTGCGACAGAGGGGGCTCCCCCTGTGGCCCCAAGTAGAAGGAAGCATTTGGTAAAATAGCAGCATGTTCCATGATGTAAAGCTGTAAAATCTGTGCTCCTTTGTCTCTTCTCGTCCTGGAGCTTCTAGATGTTGGGTATTTCACTCCTGGAATGTGTTCGCTGAGATTAGAGTCTAAGAATAAATCCACCAGATTTGGATTTAGCAGAGTAATTCCTACAAATGATGATGATTCTTAATCCTTCACCTTTTGCTTGATTGTAAAGGCACTTACACAGAATGACTCCACACTGGGTCTCACTGGGATTAGAGGGCTAACAAATGGCAAAAACCAGTGAACTGACCACCACTGCCTTGCAGAGGGATAAAGTGAGTGCCTTTAAATAGAAGAGTTTTGTTACAGTATACAGTAAACACCGCACAGTTAAACAAATGCTGATTATCTCTTTTTCTGCCTCTCATTATCTCCACTCCGAAGTGTTTCTTTTTTTCTCCCTGTCCCTATGAAAACCAGGGGTCAGTGAAAGTTACATCACTATTATTAGCAAATTGACTGTTTATTTCTGGGGCACATATGAGGATCACAGAAGAATACATGTCAATAATTTAAAGAAAAGGCATATGACTATACTGTTAGAATACTATTAATCATGTAGATATTTAACAGGAAAAATCTAAGTAATAATGTAGGTAGCTTTGCAGTTTAATTGTGTTCTTTCCTCTTGGATAGGAGCCTATTTCACTCAGAGCTGAAGGTGTGGAACAAATATCTGACTGACTCACAGCTGTCAAATAGTGATTTAAAAAAAATAATAAACCTCAGGGGAAACATGCATTTATCTTATGTGTCTTTTGATCATCCATTGATACTTCCTGATTACTTATCCAGAGCAGTAAAACCACTGTACTGCACTGTGCTGTAACAAACATCAAGCACAGATCTAAACACATTATCTATGTTTTTATGATTTGGTTTTTATAAAGCAAAATGATACTTCTGCATATAGATAATACAACCCTCACTGAGAGTTAAGTCACTCAGTTTCCCTTTTTTTGTTTTTGTTCTGCACCTCGTCTTAAGTCAAGAGGATACAACAGAGCAACCCGGTTTAACCTTATAGTAGTATTACCAGAGTGGTGAAGTAATGGGTTAAGCTTTTATTTATGTAATGTGTTGTCTGGACCCATGATCTCTGCATTAGACTGAGGCAGAGTTACACAAGTAATAATTAAAACATAATGAAACAGTGTGAGATGTGAATTTTGCTGTTTGGGATGATGTTTGACAGATTAAAAGGTCTGACAAAATAAAATAGTTTGATGCTGTTTGTTGGAATATTAAACTATATGACTGTTTCATATATACTGTATAAATCTTTACAAATGGACACTTTGCAGCAACTGATGTAATCTTTCATCAGTCACAGTTCACTTCTGTGACACCGCTGAGCATTTGAGGAAAAGCCAAGTGTCGCAGGTGGCCTTAAAGGAATTATTGTACATGTCTGCGACGAGGTTAAGCTGTGGGACTTAACAAGATTGGATGAACCACGTGCCCGTTGTTTAACCTTCTAAGAGGTTTACATCCAATCAAGTCAAGATGGAGATTACAACTGTTTGGTGTGAGAATACAAATAAGTCTGAGAAGAGAGTGGTTAGGAAACTTTTTTGTCTTTTGCTTTCATTTATTTCAGAAAAATACAAAAATATAATTACAGTTATATTAGATTCTCAAAAATGTAAAAAGAAAACAATTCTAAAATGGAGGGTTTATGTGTTTGCTTTTTAAAATATTAGGTTGAAGAGTAGAGTAAGTGAAATATACATGCTATAATTCACCTCAAATGTTATATTATTGCTTCTCTCTGTAACTTTTTATACACTGTTGCCCGTAAAGTTGGAATAATTTTGTTTTCAGACACATTCCTCGTTTTATGCCTATTCATACGCATCAGTAATTACCTTTGACCAGGTGCAATGATTACATTCTGAGTTCCAGTTACATTTAATCTATCAAGAATAAATCACTTTGTCACAATCAATTCATGAGGAGAGGTAACAGTATTTTATTCTAACTTGGTGGGCCACAGTGTATGGCAGTTAGCCTCCAACTTCTGTCACAAAGTTCTAACTTATTAAATTCTTATTGTCTTGTTGCATTCATATGCAAATAAACTAAACTCAGCTAAAATAAGCTACGGAAGGAGTGTGGAATACTGCTGAAGGAAATGGAAAAAGAGTTATGGTCTTACTGCTTATTCAGATTCAGCACCATGGACAGCACCTAAACACTGACAACACAAGGAAACAGAAATGTGGTCTGAACATAAACATCAGATATAGAAAACGGAAACAGATCATATTCTGTCTCCACTGATGCTGAAAGTCAAACCTGTAGAAAATAAATGTGTAAAGGCTTGTGTGTGTGTGTGTGTGTGTGTGTGTGTGTGTGTGTGTGTGTGTGTGTGTGTGTGTGTGTGTGTGTGTGTGTGTGTGTGTGTGTGTGTGTGCATATGACTTATAACAGTGCAGGCGTAGGTCATGACATTATGTAAGGAACCCAGTGAAATGGTGAATTATGGTTTGTATCCTCATCCTCAGATCAGGGATCACAAGTCTTGCTCAATGACCCTCCGGCAGGACTTGAACCTGAGTCAAACCCATCCCATTAAAAGAATAAAACTTGACGACTCTGTCCAGTATCGTGACAGAGAACCGCTTTTATTTGCCGTCGATACTTAATTAAAGCATTCAGAGAACCGGGTGTAAGCGGGGCCGGATGATATTGTCCGTCATCCAACACAAGCCTTATCGGCAAGTCCCAGACAGTACGGGCTCCTCACAACTTTGATGTACGATGCAATTACTAAACTAATAAAAGCCTCAAGTGGAAACAGGACTGCTGAGGTACTGGGATGGGGTGTAGGAGGGAGAGGAGGATGTATAGGGATACGGTGCATCATCCCGCCTACTATCTGACATCATTATCGCTTCCTAATCAGGGCGCGCGCAGATGGGAGTATCTTATCAGAATATGGAGTACCAACCCAAACTTTTTTTTTTTCTTTTTCTTTTTTTTTTGAAGCATGATGAGTTTAGCTCAAACATCTTGTCCCTGCAGCGATCATAATATAACACCATCAGTCGATTTTAAAATAAGCATCCAGTCTGAATGAATGAATGAACGAATGAATGAATGAATGAATGAATGAATGAATGAATGAATGTTTATTTCAGTTAAATACAAGATACAAAACACACACATATAAAAAAGACAACAAAACAAAACACCTACATATTAAAAAAGAAACAAACAAGCATAAAATTAACACATTTTGTAACTGAAAAAGGAAGAAGCTGAAGCCGGAGGCTTATTTCTGCTTCTCCTATTTACATCCTTAGTCCATGTCCACACCTTAAGTTGCAGCAGATAAATACTTAAACTTAAATTATACTACATTCAGTGTAATAAGTTATTTAATATAAGTCTGAACAGAGAAAAATGCAAAGTTTACATTAAATATTGCCCCTGGATATGTATCATTTGGCTTGTTTTGTAGGATGCATTATCCGACTCTGAGTGCCAGTACACTCCCAAACTCTCTAAAATGACTCCTGTGATAGATAAAGTGCATGCTTTCTTTTTCATTTTGCTGCTGGCAGTGCGGAAGCCTTCATCAAGTATCCGCAGTCTCATTATCACCCGCTCAGCCATTTTATGTCCCATCTTAAAGGCTTCTTTAAGCTTCTTATTTGAGCATTTGTGTATCTTAAAAGAACCAGTTTTGGTGTAGACTTATCACATGTTGGATATCTCTGCAGACACAATACAGTTCACTGAGCATGTGTGGAGTACTGTACTATAACGCAGCGTCAGCAAAAAATGCAGCAACTTAGGAAGAGTTCGGTGCAGATTTAAGTCAAGACATGTAGACGTGGTCAGGAAATGCATGGAGTGCGTCGCAAAGGAGAGGCAAAGGCGCAAGATTTTGCGATTTTATGCAGCTTAGTAGCACATGTTGTCCGTGCTAAACAGGTGAAAGCCAGTGGAGGAAGAACAGAGTTTCATCTTTTCAGGTAAAGAAGGATTCCACAAAATAAAAGCGTGCGTATTCTTATGCCATAATAGGACGGGATTCCTTTACAGATAAATAGAAAGAGCAGAGGAAGGAAGGAAAAACTGGAGGGTGAACCTCTCTCTCTCTCTCTCTCTCTCTCTCTCTCTCTCTCTCTCTCTCTCTCTCTCTCTCTCTCTCTCTCTCTCTCTCTGTCCGTCTGTCTTTCTCTATGTGTGTGTGTGTGTGTGTGTGTGTGTGTGTGTGTGTGTGTGTGTGTGTGTGTGTGTGTGTGTGTGTGTGTGTGTATGTGTGTGTGAAGGGGGAGGTCTACAGTCAGATACAGTAGGGGACGTGTCGGCCGGAGCGCAGCAGCTGGACTAGTCGCGCCGGTGTCCAGTTAACGGCGCTCTGACAGGATTTTACCGAGCACACATTTCCTTTACAGAGTTGAAGATGCAGGGGAATTGGAGGATCCTATTCTCGCACAAATGCAGCACCAGCTTCCTTCTGCTCTGGATTTTCATCGGGTTGAATGTGCTGGAGGTGGCGGGTTCACAGCAAGGCATCCCTCTGTCAGTGTGAGTAAGAAACAGCTCTGCAACTTTGTTTCCCATCGGCTGAGCTCCCAATCAGAGGAAATACCATCAGGAAGGCATGTTATTTAACCTGTCAAAATTAATTTAAGTTCAATCAAACAATTTAAAGTTGTAAAGAGCTTCTCTGGTTTCATTTCTTATTTGCCTCCTTTGTTTTTGTCTTGTGATGACCAACATTTGACCAGATCCAGATCCAGTCCTAGTCCTGCCTTTGTTTCTACACTCAGGCTGTTCACTTATTTAACTGAACACTGGTGATTAAAGTAGACACTGAAGGTGCTGAGGGGGAAAACACTCCAGGTTAATTTAAGCCACAGGATGTAGAAAAACAAAACCAACTCATGTTGGCAAAACAGCAAAGAAATGAAAACTATCTTACTCTGTTGAGTCATAATGTTTAACATATTCTTCAACTATTCATCCTACAACCAATAAACTGGCAAAAAATTATAAAGGGTATGAATAAGAAAAATAAGAGCAAATGCTACATTTAGGGTCCACTATATAGTTCTGCTTAAAACATGAAAAACATTTTCCAATCTCATGCACTTGAGGAAAAAAGTGTCTAAAAGTGTTTAAAAACATATCTTCATTTAATCCTACTGTTCTTTGAAAAGTACATAAAAATCATTGAAAAGCATCTATTTTGCACATTAGTTCTGTATAATTTTGTGGTGATGGAAATGTTTGCAGTCAGAGTCATACATTTTCAGCACTTCATATAATCCCAGCATGGAACACTGAACTCAGAATATATGTTTGATCTGCTGTGTATTTGGACATATACAGGAGGATTTCATATGGATACTTATTTGGGGCTTTTTTTTTCATCCTTTTGTTTATTAAAACAAACATCCCAAATAATCAACCAAAGATTTGCCCGTGACACCAGTTCTAATGAAAAAGATTTTTTAAACTCTTAATGGAGATGTGATTTCTTCATTTATTTGTCAGTAACGTTCACTTGCAATTTTCAAACAAAACACATCTTTGACCAGCAGTGTCTTTTATGTGATAAATTTAATGTTTAATCAGCCAAATTGCATAAAATAAACCAACAGAATACAGGACATTTACTTACTTACTTACTTACTTTGAGTTAAGTTGTTTTCCTTTTGATTTTAGGAATTATTTGGAAAAAGGCTGCAGAACCAAGCTTAGTAGGCATGCTTGGTTCTGCGGGCACTTGGGTTCTTTTTCACACTTTAAAGTCCTGCAGAATTTGGCGTGAATCGGCCTCTTGGACAGCTTTCTTCACCTTACATTAAAGCGCAGTGTTTTGTCGCCAAGCCGACTCATTTACAGTTTATTCTATTAAGAAGAAGCTCCAAGAACCACAGTATAGATCATCAAAATTACATACATTCATCTTTTGGGCGAGTGAAGGTCAGGGCCACTGGGGCATGACTATACTCATTTGACTGATGGATCTGGGAGAAAACACAGGACAAAATGATAGCTAAGGAGAAAGGAAAGGTGATTAAAGGCAGCTGGGGTGAAGGGAGGATAAGTATTCAGAGTGGAGAACAGACTTAACTTACATCAGTCTCCAACTTCAGACTTCCAAACATTTTTCATAAGTGTATGGTGTCAAATGTGTTTTTGTTAAACCATGCTTCCATGATGATGTTTTGTTACATTTCAGTCTGTTTTTCTGTTGTGGCACATGAGTTAAAGGGGCATTTGTCTTTCTGTGTTTTCTGTGTTGTAGTGTAAAGCTGTGGGCATCAGCATTTGGTGGAGAAATCAAATCCATTTCTGCAAAATATTCTGGATCTCAGCTACTTCAGAAGGTATCCCTTTTGTTTCCCAGTCGTTCCTTTGTCTGATGGCTATGTAGTTACACACATTGTACTGTACGCTGTAATGCTCTATTCTCTGCAGAGACATTTGGGTGTCTCAGCTGAATGCTGATGCGTTATTTTAGAGGAGACTCAGGTGTGTTTGGCAGAGATAGAACGATGTGTGTTAGTATGTGTGTGTATTTGTACGTGATATGGCCCATTAACCACAGCGCTGACCCCCCCCCCCCCCCCCCCCCCCCGCCCCCGTCTCATCCCTCCAGTTAAAAACTCTGTGAAGTCAAAAGTTTCAACCACTGGAAATGAATGTGACAATAAAACAAACTGAATAAGGGTTCAATAGGTCATAAGGGGGTGTTTTGAAATTATGAACAAGTGATACCAGCAGAGAATATGAGCACAGATTTAACTTTGTGGCCACTTGATGGCAGAGGTGGGCTCTGTTCACAGGCCTCATCTTTAAGAAGGTCGTCAGGTGGATGAATTGTGAACTGTCTGTTTCACTTAAATAGGACCAGAGCAGTGAGTGTGAAACAGCTGGAGGTGGAGCTACTCTGTGTGAATGCCGAATAACTGCAATGCAGTGTGAAGTGTGTGTCCAGGGTTAAATACTGTACACTGTGTGCATCTGTATGTGAGCTTCATGTGTCTCTGGAAAATGAACCTTTTTGTTTTAAATGAGATAAACAGCATAAATGCAAATGTTTAGTTATGCTTAATTTTGGCACATAATCCATAATACATTTATCACCACAACTTTTGTAAAGGAATCATGACGCTCATTGTTGTTCCTTTAGTACCGCCTTATGAAAAAGAAGGCTTTACATTTTCCAAATAGAGAAAAGAGATTATAGAATGATGAGACAGAAAGAAAGACGGACAGAAAGTTAAAGTAATAACACATAAAAAGACTTCATAGTTTAATAATCTACATATTTTATTATGTTACGCATTAAGAAATTCAAACCCAGAACACACAGCTGTGTTACATACTAAATACTAATTTAATGTCCAATATATATTTTACAAACTCTCCAGTATAATAAAAACACACCAACAAGTCATAATGTTCGATAGCAAATTATCAATAAAATATACAGTTAAGAGGAACTGATATTTTTACTAAGACTGTAACGTGACCAGTATAAAAATATTGGAACTGGATACATAATATGAGCTCAATGAGTGCTTATTGATATATGTAACCTATAGTGTACCTAGAATAACTCTGTACAATACTATGAAGAGGCCTGCTTCAACCTTTTTGTTAGCTTGTTAACTTAAAAAAAAAAAAAAAAAAAAAAAAAACATTGAAAAATGTTTAATGCAAAAAAAAGGGGAAAAAAAGTTAAACAACAGCTGTCAGACATTGCATTGTGAAAGACATTTTTCTGTTATCATCTCAGGGTGGATACGCAAAATGACTCCTAAGATAAATGTGAGATTACACCAGGTTATAATGTGATAGTTATTTAATTGGAAGTCAACTGATGTTTATTAAAATTATTGGATGTAAGTTTAAATACAAGTACTTCAGATATATCTTGTATAATTCTAATAATTCTAACAATGTATTGATCATACACCTTCAGTTCTTGACAGTGAACCAGAGGGAAGGTGTGTGTTTGATGGATTTTGTAGAAGGACGTAGACTTTAATCAAAGCAGTGGGGCTTTGCAGAGGTCAAGTGTTGACTTAGATGTCTAGGTTTCCTTTTAATGAGAAGCAAAAACCTGTGTATCTGTCATGCTGAACACTTTATTCACCTTTGTTGTGTCTATGATCAGCCTACAGGATATGACTTGGCTAAAAATGGTAATTACAAGATACACTGTTTTATTTTCACATCACTTTCATGTTAGCACATTTATGGGCTGTACTTGTATTCTATTATACTGACAAGTATTTTCTTCTGTACAGTGTCATTTAAAGGTGCATATACAAGGGACGTCATGTAATATACTGCAATCTATCCATTTTTCTGGTCTCTTAATGCACACAGAAGCCATTTTGCTCATGTTAGAGCATAAATCCTGTTTAGACCACTAACACACTGACCCCCTCATCTATAACACTCTTTACATGTCTCTTGTAGGTTAAATTCCTACGTAAATCCCTGCTACTCTTATTAATCCTCTGCATTTGACCCATTACTATTTTAGGAGCTGTGGGCTATCACAGCGCCTCGACCAGGGACCAACTCCAGTTCTGAGGCCACCACCACGATCAAGGTCAGCGGCAGGATGATGCCTAAAACCACAGTTGCGTGTCCTGGAGGGTGGGACGAGCCCATATCACCCAGAGGTCCACGAAAACACGGGGAGAGCGTTCAGACTGCGTTCAGAAAGAGGCTCCTGGGTTCAACCATCACACCAACCTGCCCTGAGGTGACAGCTCCTATGAATAAGAGGATTTAAGATGGAAATGCAGTGGAAGTTGAAGCACCATGTGTTATTTCCGTCCATTTTAATTTGTGTTTCTAAATGTGTATTCCATCTTTGTACAAAAACATTCGTTTTTTTCAATATGCCCTGCAGATTTGTTCCTTTTTTTGTGTGTATGTAAGCACTTTGCTCATGTTCCTGTTCATAGAGGCATGTCTGGAGAGAGCAGTGCAGAGCCAGTCAGCACAAAGCAGTGAGCTGTGAGGGAGCTGACGGGTCGTTAGGGGCTGGTCATTAAGGCTGATCATTAGATGCTTTTATGGTGAATTACCCGATTTCACAAGGATTTCTGTAAGAGGGAAACACTAGAGTTCTTCAGGCTCCCAGCAGGCAGGCCTCACTCTACACTGGTCATTACTCTAATCAATAATCATGATCAGTACCTTTGATGGATGGGGCTTAACCTCCACTTGATGACTGGGTGACTGAGGGAGTGGGGGTGCAGGGGGGACATGGCACAGGGGGTGCTGAGGCGAGGAGGACAGGCGTGAAATGAACTGTTCTGCTCCACTGCAAGCCCACACTCTTCCTTTCAGTAGGTAATTTGTCGCCTCATGTACTGGTGTGCGTGTGTGTTTTGTGTTCACACAGTGTGTTTGAATGAGTGCTACAAGCCCATCGTGCTTTATGTTTATTTTTAGATAAGGTTATGTGTGTGTGATGTGGCTGAGTGGACAGCGTGAGGGGATCAGCCTTTTGTTTTTAGTTGGTATTTGTGCATGCAGTACCAGGTACATGTGAGATTATGTAATGTTATATTCCTCCGAGCTGTGGCGGGCTTTGTTCTGTATCAGTGAAGGTCCTGTGCATCCGGCAAAATCAGCATTATGTGAGGTGTAGTTCATTACCCAGAATCGCCCAAGCTTGACACGTTATTATCTTTCTCCTGTGCTTTGACTCCATTTCAATTACCCTCTTACCATGCATAGCCCTCAGATCCGGCCCCGCCCCTTGGCCACCCAACATGGCCATCTCCAGCCAATCAGAGCCAAAGAGGCGGCATGTGCAGCCAATGACTGAGACCAGATAAAGACTATCAATCATTCTGTGTTGCAGCGTGGGTTTTATCAGCCGTTCATCTGAGACTGGCTGTGTGGAGCTTGTCACCCAATACATGGAGGCTTATAAGCCTGGTTTAACAAGTCTCTGTCTCTGTGTGCTTTGATGCACTAAAACAAGAGTCTCCTAAAATACTGCAAAACACAGAAGGAAAAGATAAGCATATAAATGTGTTTGTGTGTCTTAGTGTTAAGTAGCATCCAACTGTCACTTTGAATGGGTTTGCAAACCATGTGAACTCAAGGGTTTCATGTGTCCATTTTTATTAATATTTTTTTTATTTTTTCCCAACCAAATTCACAGATATTCTCTCTGCCAAACACTCTTTGTTTTTAGAAATATAAAGAGCTTGAAAAGTCAGTCAAGGTGGAAGAAATCGATGGTGTGAAACTGGTGAAAAACCTGGCAGTGAAGATGGAGGAAATGTTCAGGAGAAAAGCAGAGGCCACCAGGGTAGGTGTATGAAGTTATATTAATTATGTGAGCTTTCACATTTATTTCACAAAGGTTTAGCTCAGTGGTTCCCAACCTTTTTTGACTCGTGACCCCATTTTGACATCACAAATTTCTGGCGACCCCAGACATTCAAAATGAAGACATTTTTTCACAAAAATGCATTTGTTTTTGATCATGTAATAGTTTGCTATACCATGTTTCAAATAAACATTCATTTTAGATGACATTTAGACTACATAAAGTATGTTATCATGGACTGAGGCAGTAAAGCCAGGTGTAGATTACTGCACAAAGTGAGACTTTTATTTTCCTTGGTCAGGATATGTACAGTCAGTCCAGCTTGGATTTACAAGGCTGACAATTGATACTGAACAAACAATAACTCAAACTTTGAATTATGGAAGAGCTGCAGCGTCTGAAACCAACCACAACGAACATTTGACAGATAAACAGTACCACAGTGCTTCAGTTTCAGACTCACAGTTTGTCAGGTCTTTTATATATTGTGATTATCTCTCTCAACTCACCATAGATTTTTTGTTAGTAACTTTTTTTTTTTTTTTTTTTTTTTTTTTAAATCAATTACTAGAAATTTCAGGCGACCCCATTTGAATTCCAGGCGACCCTACGTGGGGTGGCGACCCTACGTGGGGTCCCGACCCCAAGGTTGAAAACCACTGGTTTAGCTGGTTAAAGAAGCAGGTTCACTGTTAAAAGTCTAATTCGGATGTAGAAGCTCCTTTTGGAATACATAATGTATCATGTAATGTATTATACTGTTGTCACTCTCAGCCTGGCTGCGACCTCATAGTGCAGAGGAGCTTGTAACCATTTTAATACTGCACCTCGCAGGGACTGCTGGGAAATGATAACGTTTATCTCGCGCCGCCTGATTCCCCTGCGCGACAATGTCATGACAATTCAGCCAGTAAATTACTCTCATGGGAAGAAGGTTAATTTAATAAACCAGGTTCGAATCCGCCAACAGCGAAAAGCGTGTTGATTATGAATAACATAATAATAATAATAATAATCATAATAATCATAATAATCATAATCATAATAATAAAGTCTACATTTTAATCGTAAATTGTGTCTTTAAATTGAAGCCATGACCTCAATAATCGGTGAAGGTGAAGGGTACATTTCAGAAAAAAAAAAAAAAAGAAAATATTGTGCGCCTCAAATCAGAAAATATCGTAGCCTATTTATTTAATGGTTTTTCTTTGCCGAGTGCTGACAACATGAGAACCCACCATGGGGTCAGTCTGGGCACCAGCCTCAGTTGTGTTTATATAGCAGTTATTTTGACATATGTGACAGATGTTAATTACCTGCTTGGCTCCGAAGACCGAACACCGTGTAGCGTTTTAGGAGGTGACATTTTCCCGGAAATACAGAGCCAAGCACTTTTCCAGAATCGAGTTATTATAGAAGCTGTGGCTGCTCGGTGCACTGTATGAAACCCTGCTCCACCCTGCCTCCATCAATCATTTCACAGCTGCTCTCCACACTAGTGGCCTACATTTTATGCGTAATTTTATTCTGAAAAAACTTGTCATGGAAGATGAAAATAATTTGGCACAATGTCCTTTTTTTATCGGGGTTTAACGTGAAACAAAAACTGAAGTTGCGGTTGATTTCATTAGGGATTAATGTGGAAATGGTCCTTGACCCTACTTCTCTTAATGACTTTTTTTTTTTTTTTTTTTTTGTAGGAATAAAAATATAAAGTGACAAAAGATTCTCTGTGGGTGTATTTACTTGAGGCCTTTACGAGTGCGATTATAAGGAAAGTTCATTTTATTTAGTCCATAGACTTAATAGGAAAAGGCTGTATATTTGGACTATCACCTTGTTTTGTTTTTTTTGTCATTAACTAAAGGTTTTGCCTCCTTTTAGCGGCTGGTGGAAGCTGCAGAAGAAGCGCACCATCAGCATGAGGATAATCCTGATCTGCAGGTAAGCTCTGACGGACAAAAGAAAAGAAAAGAAAAGAAAAGAAAAGAAAAGAAAAGAAAAGAAAAGAGGGCTCAAATTAGTAAAAATGTGGTGCGTCACTGCGTTAGATCAGGATGAATCATTTTTAGTCGGAGTGAGGAGGAGCGGCATCAAGGTGACACAAGGGTAATAGGCCCTAAAAGTCTTTAATTGCATTGGCATCGTCCTTCACACCTCTGTCCCGTCAGCGCTTTGATACATAATGCTCCTCAGATAAGAAATGCCGCACACATTGAAGGCTGCAGCGTCATCCCGTCATAACTCACACTGACTGTTTGTAACTGTAATCATATCTCAGAGGATGCGCTGCTCGACTTGTACTTTACCCCACAGCTGGTGGATGCAACGCCTATTTTTTTTTTTTTTTTTTTTTGGTCGGGCCTGTGCCATGATAGGATTCATCGTTCATAGTAAAATAATAGCAGGCCCACTTTTTTTAAAAATATTTTTTCTGCGTTATCTCATAAGTCTTGCATTCACAGAGGCAGAAACAGGCTTAGTTTACTTCTAAATTAAATCTATTTTTAACAGAAAACGCTCATGCGCTCTGGCTCTCATTGCGCATTTCCAGGACGCACGGAGCTTCTTCAGACTCTGCAGAGGGAATGCAGTATTTCTGTCGTTTCTTGGTCTTTCTCTCTCCCTCTCCTTCCTCTTTCTCCTTCTCTCTCTCTCTCTCTCTCCGTCCACTGGACAAAGATAAATGAAACTCTTTTGCGCGGCGCATTGTTTCACTTTCATGGCTCTAGATTGGAAACCCAGTCGAGCAACAAAACACTAAAATAACGGCAGCACTTTACACTTAATGGAAGCATTTACATCATATGAATACATTTCAGTCACCTTGTTCCCGGCCCGTTTCTCTGCTGTTCACATATCCAGAACAAGGCAGATTTTACTTTTAAAGCCTCTGGCGATAAACATGACAACTATTTCTTATACAAAAATATCACTCTATGTTTTATATGATGTTGTATTATCGAGACAGCAGTTTGCATTTTCTTAAGGTTGCATCATTTTATGGACAGTTTAGTATTTTTTTTATTCTCCATGAATATAAATTATACACAGCCTCTTCATAACTGAAGTCATGACTAAATTCTTAAAAATAAAACAATATAAACATATATATTCATAGACCTATATATATTTTGCCAAAGACATAGAGCTGAGACATCTCCTTTATGGACAGTTTAGTATTTTTTTTTTTTATCTCCATGAATATAAAGTATACACAGCCTCTTCATAACTGAAGTCATGACCAAACTCTTAATAAATAAATAAATAAATACATAGGGCTATATATATTTTGCCAAAGACATAGAGCTGAAACATCTCCTTTTTTATTAGCAATAGGTAAACATTTTGCTGTCTCAGATTGGATTTTGAGAGTATTTATGTAATGTGAACTGCTCCAGAATAAAATAATGATTGTTTTAATTTCAGTAAAATTCTATTAAGCTGTTTAATTGTATCCCCTAAGCTTCTGACAGTTCTCAGTGTGCAGCAAAAGGCCCATATCACTGAAATTTCATCTTTAAATACATTAAAAATAATAAGCAAAATCAATATCCACCTGTGATAATGATGCAGTGTCATGATAATCCTCCTCCTGGCATCATTTAGTCAGCCTCGCCTCCTCTGACACCACACATTTTTCACGCACCATTTCACTGACCACGGAGATAAGCCGGCTGCTCTTATCTCAGCTGCTTCATGTCAGGACGGTCGAGTGTTTGCATTGACCCCGAAGCACCGCTCAGTTCAAGGGTGTTCAGATCAGGGCTGACAGGTCCGCAACTTCAGGCTTACTTCAAAAATTTGCAGCTCTCTGTTTCTTAACAAAGAAAATCTGCTAGCATTTTGTGGCTTTAAAGGCCTAAACAACCACTAACAGATTTGTTCATAGGAATGTTGATTTAGAAGCAGCAGACTGTACTTCACATTGCAAATAAACCACCAGCAGAAGAAAAAAAAAATCATTAAATGTTTTTGAGTGTATTATTAACCCATAAACCAACCTCTCTAAGTTCAAGGCCTGCATTTCCAGTTTATTGATGGTCTGTAAATACTTGAACTATCCATGATGTGTATTAATTCAACCCCGTCCTGCCAACACAACAGAAACAGACAACTGAACTCCCTGGGGAACTGAATAAACTAATGCTAGAAACAACCATTTTAGAAAACACTAACCTTTTTCTTATCAAAACATTATTATTTCTGCAATTAATGCCATCTGAAATAGGTAAGAGATTATTGTGTCAGTTATTACTAATTTAGTCTACAGAGCACATAAGAAAATCTGTGTATTTTTATCTGTCTTCTTCAAAATAACCACCGCTATCCTTCGAATAAACCTAAACTTGACCTAGTACTTACATTTAATAACACTACACTGGCAGAAATTGATTATTTTGACTGGAATTCCCAAGGACCCACATTGAAAAGACAAATTACGACAGAAAATAATAATGTGTCGTAGGTAACCACGTTGGTAGGATTAAGGTTAAGAGACGGTTTTTGTTGTGCATTTGTGTTTTGTCTGTGAAAGAACAAAAGACAAAGGCTGCAGTTCCTGAACATAATCACTTTTTGACTTATCAGTGACTCCAAAAATAAGAAAACAACTAGGTACATTCATTTAAGTGAACGTGTTGTTAAACAGTGCCTGGGCTTTAGAAATACCTACTTATGACCATTAACCCTTAAAGACCTAGAACTAGTTTTGTGTCGACATCCAACTGAGTTTTTTTCTTAACATGTAACCTTTCCCACATGATTTATCAGCATTTATCATCTTTTTATTTTCAGTATTTTGCATTTTCAGTGAAAATCAGATATTTCCCTTCAACTGATGATGAAAGTCTTCATAAAACCTCAGAGTAAATTCAAAGATTATTTTATCAAAGCAGAAAAAGATGAAGAAAGAAGAGCTTTTTCTGGAAAATATATCATTAACTAAACATAAAAACAAGCATCTACAACCACTGCTGCATGTGTTTTAATAGTGAATTGATGTTGGAGAAGATGACAGTGTTTTCACGTTCACTACAGAGCTTCTGAACATCCATATGGGTCATGTCTGACAATGATGAAAAGCTGTATTTCATCTGAATTATTTCAATGTATTGATGAGATTAGTGATAAAACATATTAGATCAGTAGATGTTTTTGGTTTCCAGCAGCTGTTAAAATGTACTCCCTCAGTAGGGACATATATCATGCACTCCCACAAAGCAAGCAATAAATTATCTAATATCTATTATCTAAAAATGCATCAGGTAATTGTGTCATGAATCAAATTTTCACACTCTAACACAGCTCCAGTCACTGTTAAACTGACATTTCATTCTTTGGTGGATCCAGTGGATTCGATGTAATCCACAGCATCAGAGGAAGAAGGTTCGGAACAAACTTCCATGAAGCTGTTAGTTATAACAAACCCTCTGAGAGTGTGGGAGTTTCAAACAGGATGTGCACAGAATAAATCTTAGTGAAAGTGAGCCCCACTGTGTGCAGGAAGTGGATGCACTGTGGGGCCTGGTGGTCTGTGGTGAAGGCAGATTGCTGCAGTAGGGCCTCCAGCTAACTGCAGTGGTGTAAGAGTCAGTGGGGCGGCTCGGAGAGCTGCAGTGTCCCATGGCCTGCTCTACAGTAATAACCCTGGTGGTTAACGTGCCTCTCTACAGCACTATCAGTTCTGCTGAGGGTGCACGTTTCTCTCCCCCGCCGCTCCCCCTCCTCAGCTCTCAGCCCCCCCCCTCACCCACCCCACTGCAGCTCGTCAGAGAGCTGCTCAGGCGTGGTATGAGCTGTCAGGGGCTGCTTGATGGTGATGCCCATGCGGCCTCCCCCGAGTGTGATGCTATAGAGTCCATCACCAATCTCTCCCTCCTTCCTCCTTCCATCTCTCGTTCTCTCAGTGCAGACAATAAGGACCACCAGAGGCCACAGAGAGGCCGCTCAGACAGGATGAGGCAGCCTCTGTTCTGCAGCAGCAGCCAGTGAAGGACAGGACACACTAACTGCCAGATTTCACTTTAGGGAGGCCAGGCATTTCACTGGCAGTTACTCAGTTGTCTTTGTAGATCTAAGTCCTTATCATACAGTTAAGTGTGGCGATTGCAGCCACGGTAATACAAACGCATTTTGAGCAATAAAATACATTTCCATGTAACATAAAATCTGCATAAACTCATATTTCTGTGTAAAATTCTCTAAATTTGCGGCTCAGTTGCCAGAGGACATTATTTATCACCACTTTTTCCTGTACGTCAAAGCGTCCCTGAGCAAGACTTTCACTTGTGTATGTACTGAGACTGCCTCGGCAAAAAAGTATGAAACATATTCTATTCCATTATTTAAATTATATGAGAAACTGCGTCTGCTTTATATTCTTATTCTCTTTATTTATGATGCTACTTACTGATGTTGGCTTCCTTGGTAATATCAAATATATTCAATAATAAGATGCACATAATCACCATGCCGCTTATTAACATAGATATTGGTAGACTATTTTGCTAGTTATTATAAAGCACTTATTGATGCCTTACCCTGCATGGCCATAATCTACAACTACAAGGCCATTTAATAACTCTTTTCCCTCAATAACTTCTCAATTGCTACTTATCTATAGTAAGGAAAGCAGATGGTGTAAACAAAAAATATATTTATTGGGTGCTGTTAAGGGAGAGTGATGCTTCTTATTAACTTATAGGGTTTCACAACAGTTATTACAAGAGCTTCTCGGCTAATGAATATTAAAGACTCATTGTACTAAAAAGCAACCAGTAAAAGGTAAATATAAGTACCTTAATGCTGTTTTTATTTTAATCATTTTAACCTCTCCTTTCCCAGCAGATTGCTGGTGATCCAGTCACCATTTTGTATTACATACATTAAAGTTTCTACAATAAAATTGCTGTCAATATAAGCACCTTGCCTTGTCAGAAAGCTTAAAATCTTCACAGTTCAGTTTATTTTACCAAAACAAAACTAGTTCATCAATCAATAAGGTGAGGTGTCATTGATTAACTATGGCCTTGTGTTTCTTCAGTTATGAGCTTTGGAACTTGGTATGGTAAATAGGCAAAAATTAACACAAAGTAGGTGGGAAAAAACAGGTTAATGTATTTGTGGCCCTTTTTTATCTGTTCATTATCAAACCAATGCATTGATTTTGTTTCCCAATACATTTTTTTGTTTCAAAACTTTTTTTTTTTTTTTTCTGAAGCAGATAATTTCCTGAAATTTGTGTAGCAGTGTTATCATTAATATAGTTCAAAAGGATTCAAATGGTTCAAAGATTTTTTTTGTCATACCAGCACACATTTACACATGAGATGGCATGTAATTTGGTACTCAAGGTCCCAGATTTTAGCCCAATAAGATCTATATATAAAGAATATGTACATAAAAAGACTTTTGTATAATAATAATAATAATAATAATAATAATAATAATAATAATAATAATAATTATTATTATTATTATTATTATTATTATTATTATTATTATTGTTATAATAATTATAATACTATATTAATATACAGGGTGTCCCATAAGTCTCCATACATAGGAAAAATAAACGTTTCTTTACATAAACCATTTTTATTTATATAATATGCTCTATATGACTGCCATTTTGTCGGGAACACATTTCAATGTGTGTCCTCCACTGCTGAAGAATTATAAAGAAGAAACAAAGAAATACATGTTAGAACCATATGTATTATGTCTCCTATGTATAGAGACTTATGGGACACCCTGTAGTTGTTCTTTTTTATAGATAAATGAGAGCCAGGTTGCAGCCTTACATCTCTGCAGGCTTTATTTAACTTTTAATAATTTCTAACAATAATTTTCTATTTTCTTTAGTATGAATACTTCAATGCTGTCCTGATCAATGAAGTGGATGAGGAGGGCAATAATGTGGAGTTGGGAGGAGAGTTCCTCCTGGAGCCCAATGACCATTTCAACAACCTGTCTGTCAACCTCAGCCTCAGTGTGGTGCAGGTTCCCACCAACATGTACAACAAAGGTGAGAAATCTGCCAAAATATACATGTTCTTTATTCAAGTAGAGGTACAGATACATATGTGAGGGAAGGCTGAAAGTTGAAGGACTGATCAATTTCTTTACTGAAGTAGGAAAGAAAAGATATGAAAGTCAAAAGCTAGATGTTTATGTGAGTGGTTTCTGTGCAAAGCTACAGAACCTTGCATCACATTAATATGAGTCGATGTCAAATGAATTAATTAACACTAACAAAACTACAAATCAATATTGAGTGTCAGAAACAGACTCAGAACATCACACATTTTTTTTCATGTTTTTTAATGTTAAATCTGTTCATTGTTCTTGTTGCTGCATTTGTTATTGTTATGTACTGATGGTTACACTAAAGGATTTTTTATGCATTAGTTTCTCATACTTTGTCTTTGTCTGACTTTGATGCAAACTAAAACTAAGTAATTATTTCCCTCAGATGCTTCAAAACTGGAGTAGCGAGCCTGCTTAGAAAATGAAAGGAGAAATTACAGATATTTGTGTTAACATGTAGGGTGTTAAAATAGAAAGTTGACAGAAAAATAAATACTCAAGTTAAGTCCAGTTACCTGCTACTTCCTAGCTCTGCTGCAGCTGAAACACTGCTAGAGGGAGGGTTTTCAGAGTGTTATTGACCTGCAGAGCTGATGAGAAACGTGTAAAGAAGAAGGGCGAAGAGTAAGTAGTGAAAGTGAGAAATGGTAGCTGAAGCTGTATCACTGTCACAGGCTGGGAAAGGTGTAGTTTGAGGATCGATAACAGTCCAGACATAAAGCGAAAGCAACAGCAGACCTCTCAAACACTTCGGAAAGACTGCAAAGAAGGGGGGATGGGAAAGATGTTTCTCACACGCTAGCTGTCTAGTCCCTTCTTGTTTTATAACGGAGTGTGTCAGGCCGGCTGGGCTGCTTTTGTTTGGCTGTAATAGACTCCCCATAACTCTCTGTTTACAGCACAAAGGGAGGCTCCTCCAGAAGGAGCAAGGGAGGAGATGATGTGGTCACAGGCTTTGTATCTCCTTCAAAGGGGTCAATAAGGGACAAAGGTCAACTGTGCGGTCGGTAATGGTGACCAGGATGATTACCATTATCACCATTTAATTTACTTGTCTCTCTCCTCAGATCCTGACATCGTGAACGGGGTTTACTGGTCCGAGGCTCTGAATAAAGTGTTTGTAGACAATTTTGAGAGAGATCCCACACTTATCTGGCAGTACTTTGGGAGCGCCAAGGGTTTCTTCAGGCAGTACCCTGGTGAGTGTCAGTCTGCCGCTGTGTTTGTGCATTGAACAGAAAGGTCTGTCTCAAGGGAGCCGTCAGTGCGAGGAAAGAAACAAATCAGAACAAATGATAGAGAATGACTAAAAAGGGTAATTTGACTAATGTTGTAATTTTACAGACCATCAGAGAGGATGCATATATACAGACTGTAATTAATCAGAATTTGCTGGTGTGCATCTACAGCCCGTCTGAAGGAAAATCCAAGGGAGCTGAATCTAACCAAAGTTATCAGACTGTTACAATGGTATTAAATCTGTTCATTGCAGGGCTGCAGTGAAGGCACAAAGATGAGATGCAACTGATTATATAGGCCTATAAAAAAGCTTTGAACTGTCTGTGTTGAATGTAACAGGAATATAATAGATATTCTAAAGAAGAGAATGTTTGCAGCTGCTGGAAAGCACTCCTCATAATTCATAGTATATTTAAAGCCCTTTCTATGGCATATATTCTGTCATGTCTAAGTCAGGAGAAGTTAGTTTTATTTAAGCAAGATAAGAGATTAAGAATCACACTTAACATGCTTAAGTTTTCAGTCAGGATTGTATTTATACATGCATAACAATTTATGTGAAGATAAGAAAAATAATTGTATGCACTCTACAGCTCAGTAATAATTTGGTAACTGTGGGGTAATACAGAGGTAATAGTAATACTATGTAACTACCAGAGTAATTAGTATGTGATAAAATATAAATATTTTTGGAAGTAAATATTGCAATGACTATGTTATAAAAATTAAATTAAATTAAATTAAATGTTGCGACTTTCTGGAAACACCTTTGGTAGTTTCTGTAAAGATGAACCAGGGCTGAAAAACGGAAACTTTTTGGTTTGGTGTAGTTTAAGACTACTTTTAAAATTAAATAGACACAAACTATCTCACAGCTAGAAGGTTCCAGGTGGGGTGTCCCACTGATCTGAAGCCTTTCTGTGTTGAGTTTGCCTGTTCTTTATGTGCCATGCATGTTTCCGTCACGCCCTTCAGTTTCCTCTGCCATTGAAACAGTAACATTTAGGTTAATTCTCCTGTCATTGACCTTGACAGAGGTACTGATGAAGAGCTAGCATGCTAATGCTAATTGCTAACGCTAGGTGCTGTGTGTGTGGATGGGTAAAATGGAGAGACTAATGCTCCTACGGGCATACTAAAGTGAGTTAACCTTTAACCTTTCAAGCATAAACATTTGCATTCTGCAGCTTTGATTTGCGGGTATTACAGAGAAACTACTAAAAACATATTTCAAGGTTACAAATCACAGCATTAATTATATGGATTTACTACATTTTTTACCTGTGTATTACCAAACTATTACCATATTATTCCTGAGTTGTTACATAACGCGCTACCGAAATTATGCAATCATAAAATATGAGAAGTAATAACAAACCATCAGTGTGATTTTTCTATGTCCAAGTCCCTTGAAGCTCCTTAAAAAGGCATTCAATGACTGCGCCTCCAAAAGGTTAAGGTTGTTTTGTGACTTATTCCAAGCAAAGAGAGAAGTATATTTAAATGTCCTTTTCCTCAGCTCATTGTGGACTTTGGGGACGCACAGTATAAAGAAGTCACAGGACTCAAGGCAATAGCAAGGCTGTACGATTTTAATGGATGTAAATTTGTAGATGAGAATGAGGCAGACTAAGTATAATTTAATAAATAATAAAAGGCAGAACAATAAACAGTGATGACTGAATGCCTTGGTTAATATAATATATTCATCATGATCTAATAAATAGCAAGTTAAACAGATGTTTGCTTTGGTTACATGCTAAGTACTGTTAGACTTTTACTCAAAACCTTTCAATTCAATCAAGTATTGCTGGTGAGACTTTATGTAACACTGTGTTTGTCCAACTTTGCCTTTTTCTGCTTCTGTATTCAGTGAGTTCAGTTCATTATCTTCTCCCTAGGAGTAAAATGGCACCCAGATGAACACGGAGTCATTGGTTTCGATTGCAGAAACAGAAAGTGGTACAGTATGCCTCTTCAGACTTCACCAAATGACCTGCTTTTGTTAGATTTTCTGTCGACTCGCTCGCTTGAACACTCACAGAGTCCAACAATGTAATGTCCCTTTAATGTCACAGGTACATCCAGGCGGCGACATCTCCTAAGGATGTTGTCATCTTAGTTGATGTCAGTGGGAGTATGAAAGGACTGAGGCTGACCATCGCTAGACAGACTGTCTCCTCTATATTGGACACTCTGGGAGACGATGACTTCTTCAATATCATTGCAGTGAGTTTTGAATCGATATAAGTGCAGTGTTAGTATTTACACATCTACAGTATGTTTCTTTCCCCTCCAGTGTTAGTCATTGCTGCTGATTATTTTTAAGAGCTTTATATTTTTGGATACAATAACTGGAGTCTTACATGATAAAGACGGTGGTTATTATCTTTCTACCAGCTAAAAGTCATTTATATTTTCACAGTATAATCAGGAGATCCACTATGTAGAGCCTTGTCTGAATGGCACGCTGGTCCGGGCCGACAGGACGAATAAAGATGTGAGTCCTATCAAACAGACACATAATTAATGTATGTGGATCGTATCAGGTTGTGTGAGTAATGTTTAGACCTTCCCTTTCCACTCTCATCATTATCTGTCAGCATTTCCGTGAGCATCTGGACAAGCTGTTTGCCAAAGGCATCGGGCTGCTGGGTGACGCTTTGACCGAAGCATTTACAATCCTGAATGATGTGAGTTCCAGTACAGTAAACATCTTTTCATCAACCTGTTGATGTCTGTTAATAGGGATGCTTTATAAACATAAATCTTTCCAGTCTATAGCTCATAGAAATATTGTATCACGAAGAAAATCAACTTAATGCTTTTTCACTGGTTGGATGATTATGTGACAATGTGGTGGAGTATTTATGAGTTTTCTCAAAATGAATCATTCGTCTGTGGATTCATTTGACATGAAGTAATGAATCTGTGCATGTTCATGTGATCGGCTATCACAAATGCATTTTGTTTTCATTTAATTCATTGGCTCCACTTGACCAGAACATGGGGAAAACTTTTATTTACAAGCCGCATTTGTTTTAGCAAGCAAAGTGTTCAAGTACATCACTCTGTATGTTTTCAACTAATCATGAAAAGTAGCACACTCTAGTCAGATATATTAGAGTGTTTGGGTGGTGTGTTGCCTGTCGAAACGCTCCAGTGCTATCCCTGTTCCGCCCTCCAAACACAGACACATCTATTCTGAAGAGTGATTAATGGCTCTAATTAATGTCAATGATTAATAATGTGGCTGATTGGAACACAAAGCAGATAAGACCAGGAGCCACGCTGCACTCCTTTTATCTCCCTGTTTTCAGGCGAGCTTGGGCTGCGCTGCTGAAGCTGAGAGAGCGCAGCTTTTACCTCTGCTTTTGTCAGATTAATTAAAGCCCTGCAATGAATATGGTAATCAGGTAGCCAGTAGCCTACTGTTGAAATTCATTGGTACGCCGCTGCCAAGAGAATGAAGTTAGCCTCCAGCCTATCAGAGACCAGATCAAAAGCAAAAGCAAAGTCACTTCAGTTGAAGAGTGCTGCAGCATTTTCACTTGTGGTGCTTGTCAGCTGAAAGAGAAGCAATGATGTGATCCAAGCTGCACCCTCTCATGAGAGGATGGAAATAAATTACACTTACCTTTATTCATTTAATTATTTACCTTCTTATTCAGCAGGAGTATTCATTTAACTCTCAAGCCAGGGTTTGACAAGGCTGGAGATGAGTGTTATGGATGATTAATCTGACCTCACAGTCGTTCTGTTAGTAACTGGAAGTGTTAATTATATTTCATATGACCAAACATTTTCTGAGATAAGTAGAGTAATACTGAATAATAAGATTTCTTTTTTTTTTTTTTTTTTTTTTAATCCCATTCCTGTTAAACTGTACTTTACACAAGACAAGGCATTTGTTGCACTGTGCCCCAGTTTTGGAGGTGTGTGTCCTTTAGTTTGATCGAATATGGATAGAGTCACAAACTGTAATTCTGTAAATTCACTATTGCTGTTTTAATGTTTGGGCTGTATGCATCTATGTTAATATCCAGTCTATGTATGTCAAGTCAAGCCTAGTGACCTTTTAGACAATTTAGCCTCAAAGCACAATATAATCCATGCATTACGTGCTTTCTATCCTTGCTTTTCTCTAATGAATTGAGAGTCAGAGAATTGATTGTATAATATGCATGCTCCATCCTGCACTGCATTAGATGAAAAATGAGAAAGAACAAAGAGCAGAAAGGAGAGATACAGGCAATGTTATTACAGGACAAAGAGGCATAAGAGGCTGCAGGTTGACAAAAGGCCTTGTGATGCCTGACCCATGTGTTTGCAGAGCAGCCGTGCACAGCAGGTTTGAGCCTATGATCGTGTCACTGTGGGCTCCTCTTTCTCTTTCCACCCACCCCGTTACAGGTCAATAAACTGCTTAATTACTGCAATGCATCTTCTTCCATTAGAATAAAGACCACCACATTCCTGAGATGTATTTACCCTGAGAATCAGTGCATTTTATTATCTGATGATGTTATAGTTGCTGTACCAGATAACTTCATAATACACAATAGAAATGGATATTTATGAAATGATAATGTAGAAAAAGGTGGGGTTTTATATTAAAAATGGTTATAATATTTTCAAATACGTGCTTTATTTTTCATGTGTCTTCATATGTGTGTGCTTTCCTGCAGTTTAACCAAACTGGTCGTGGCAGTGTTTGCAGCCAGGCCATAATGCTTGTGACCGATGGAGCGACTGAAATGTATGATGATGTTTTTGAGAAGTACAATTGGCCAGAGAGAAAGGTGAGACTCTATTCCCTCTCGTCTATATTGTAGCTAATTTCTGATGTTACACATGTCCTTTTTGTGGATTTTCTGCTTACTCTGCAGTTTTTTTCCCTGCAGGGAATGATGTATATTTTAATACAATGTGCCAGGAGGAGCTCATGTCTTGACATTTTGAGGAATTGGTTTTTACTTCATTACCTGTGATGTAAAATCCACGTTGATATTAGGTTTTTCAGTGTGTTGACATGTTACAGAGCAATATTTTTCCCCAAGAGAATTAAGCAAGGAAATTAAGCACTTTCAAGGGCAAAGCCTGTACAAGCAGCTCAGTCTCAAAGGCTCTGAACCTCATTTCCCACAGCTCTGCTCTCCACACACTCACACTCAACTCTGACTTTGAAATCTTTTGTTCAGTTTCCCAAATGCAACTGGAATAAAATGAACTGCTGAGCCATTCATAGAGCGGTAAAAACAACAGCTTAGGGGCTTTTGTTCAATTCTCTCAAGCATATGTGTGTTGGCAACGTTTGGCAGGACACAGGGCAGTATTTGGCAGGATACCCATCCCCCCTCACACACCCTCAGGGTCCCTATATGGCAGCAATTCAGTGTTTTCTATATGCTTTATGCTTAGCAAAGCATCTGGAGTCAATGAGCCGTGTAGGTTTGGCAAAGTGTCACACAGCGTTCTTTAAAAGGACAGTGGGACATGCCCTTATGTCCTACCCCCGACAAAAGAAAATTAATTCAATTTAACTGCATAAATTCCTCTTTATCTAGTGTAAAAAAAAAACTAACATGGTAGGCCAGGATAAAAAATGAATGGCTAAGAATGAAAAAAGAAGTATAAAGGTAGTGAAACATTGTATGTTAGTCATGAGGATTTTTCATCCTGCCTTTATCTTAACTGTTAACATCTCTGTCCTCTACACAGGTGCGTATATTCCCTTACCTGATTGGACGAGAGTCTGCGTTTGCCGACAACCTTAAATGGATGGCTTGTGCCAACAAAGGTTTGGGACATTTTTTGAGTAACACTTTATTCGACAGCTCAGTATCAGATTGTTGAGTCTGATGTATAATTTCTGTACTTTAATGTGATAGCTGGAGGATGTGTAGGTATCTGTGTGGTTTGGTCGTGTATGTTTATGTTTTATGCGTGTATGTGTGTGTGTGTGTATGTGCTGGCTCAGGCTCCTTCTGCCAAGAGGCAATGAAGTGGCACTTGGGGGGTCAGAGGTCAATCCGCTCTAATCCCTCTTCCTGTCAGAGTGTCTCCCCCTCGGCTGCTCACTGCTGATGGCTCCCACGTGTCGATGCTCCGGATGAGTGCCCTCTGGAAGGGAAAGTCACAGCCAGGAAAACAGATCACAGAGGGATTGTGGGGAGACGAGCCCCAAACCCCCTTCCCCGTACAGTCCCCCACTGTGAAGTAACCTCACATGTCCAATATGAAAGATTGTCAGCAGCAGCAGGAGCTGACAGCAAGTCAAATGGCCGCTGTGTCACTAAAGCACAGCACAGTAGAGTGCAGAAATGTGGGAACCATCAGCAATACTGCAGCTTTTCACTAAACTGCACTTTTGCATTTTAGTTTTTTCTTGCAACTGCAAAACAGGGGAGTTTTTTCTCCTTTTGTTATTACATTTATGTCATAATTATACCAAGAGATTACTTTTCAGGTGGGATTTTAATAAAAACATATGATCATGTAAAGTATAGACCCAAAAGTATGACTAATGGAAGTCTAATATTACAACAGTTTTATGTAATTATATAATCTTTCAAGATATATTGGATTTTTTTTTTTATAAATAGAAAACTGATCAAATCCTGTTGAGACATTATATAGGCAGCACCAGGTCAAATGTATGGCTTTATAGATTGTGTATAGTGTTAAGACATAATAAACATCAAAGTTTTTATTTAGATTTTCTTTTAGTGAGGTATTTAATATGTTAACGTTTATAATAATTAAATACATCAAGTGCTCTTTTACTCTTAAATGCTTCATATACAGGTTGGACAAACTACAGAGGAGAATGTGAGCTTGTGTTTTTATTGCAGGTTATTTCAGTCAGATCTCCACCTTAGCAGATGTTCAGGAGAATGTCATGAGGTATCTTCATGTCATGAGTCGCCCAAAGGTTATCGACCATGAGCACGACACAGTGTGGACCGAAGCTTATGTGGATAGTGCAGTAAGTGTGTTTTACAGAAATGAGTTCATATTATCAGTTAACCACACTGTGTGTTTGTATGTGCAGTTCAGTAACATGCCTGCAGAGTGTGAACAAAAGAATAACAACGGATTATATGACAAGACAGGATATAATTTGGTCAGAAAGTTCTCATTAAAGTGCTGTTGGTGCTTATGGTGTAACTGTGCTGCATTGCAGGACATTGTAAAGCCTTCATGTTATTTTGTTCATCCTCGTACAGTATGTGTGTACATGTGTGTGTCTGCTCCCTCATCATTACTCTTCATGCAGCTGAAACGACTCCTCATTATGAGCTTCATTAATCTGCATGGATTTCCCCTCCATGTACATCTGTGTCCACAAAGTCAGCACAGAATATGAAAGCTTTAAAAATGCTGCAATGGACACTTCAGTCTCCATGTGTCTCTTCTTTTCCCTCAGCTTTCCCAGGCTCATAAGGTAAATATAAACCTACTTGTTACTTTTGAGACTTTTAATTATCCAGTAAGTGTGTGATTTTGCTATTACTCAACATTTTTACATCCTCACAGTTATAGGTTGATTGAAAACAGGTTTTTAAAGCAGATTTTTTGTTGCAGGAAAAAGTCAATACCTGACTATTCGGCCATTATATTACCTGCAGTCCTGCCCCTGAGCAATTATTTTCCTTCAAATTAAGTAGTTCTAATTTAGAAGGCCTGAATCATATAGCAGGCCTTTAATATTATCAAAGGCTTGAAACTTACAGAAGCATACTGCTGCCATATCAGAAATATAATAACTGGTCAGTATATTGTTAGAACAAACAAAGTTTCACATGATACTGTGATGAATTGAAAATTATCAAGTTATTATGTGATTATTTTGACACTGAAAAATTAAAACATTCATGTTACAATGCAATAAAAACTTGAAATTTATGCTTTAGTAAAAGAACAGATAGAGGGACATAGATTATCAAGATATAAATCAGTGTGTACTTTTCATTGATTGCATACAACATGTTTGATGTTGGTGACTTGTGTGTATTTGGAGAACACTGATTAGTCAGTAATGTCACATGACCATCACCCACTGTCCCTGGAGTTAGTGTAGTTGATACAGTTCATTTTGTAAAGGTGTAATATCACATTTGTAGATCATAAATTGACTCCTTTAGATGTACACCACAGTACATGGTTTTGCTGTTGTTGTGCAGATGATGTTATATGTGACTGAATAGAGAGTGAATCCAGTCAGCTCCAGGTGTGTTTGTTTGTCATTGATCAAGCGGAGGTTCAGGAGGATCTGTGGATGTGGTTCATGGGTGTATTAGAGACCTGCGCGTCCCTGATACCTTCAAATTATGATGTTACATCCTAATCTTGTTTCTCTTGAGCCCTATGCATCATAAAATCATCCTCAATGTGAATAAACTAATCCCAGTATTATTTATCAAGTTCATTACAGCACAATAACATAGAATTTAGATAAACTGCATAAATGATCTACATTCCTCTATTTATCTGTTCTCCATGCCTTTCCTTAACCATCAGTTTTGTGTTTTTACAGTATATCACATTACAGCTGTAAAGTTGTTATGTTATGCATCTCATCATGTTATGTGATCATTTTGATATCTATATTATAAATGCTAAGTGACCTCTGTGTGCATGCATGTATGTGTGTCCGCTTTATTTCTGAAAAACCAGAGAGAGCTAGCCTTTGCCTTTTGGAGTACTTATGTATTTTGGGTCAAGGATCAGACAGGCGAAAACTGCTTATTGATACAACCAATACTTTTTGAATTATTAGTTGTTTTTTCACGCAACAATGCAATACACCAAACCCCATTCACATACGTGGGGAACAGAATGCTGACAGCTGATTGGGTGAAATCATCCCTACTCTAACTTAGAATGGAGAGGGTTGGGTTGTATGTTATATGTTATAGAAACAACTCTTCATAACTCATATTTCTGGGATTTCAGCAATAATTCATACATCAAAATGTTGGGAAAACTCTTATCTTTGAAAGACTTTTCACAATTTAATCTTCAAATGTTTCATTTTCCATCTATGGGCCCCTAACTGCACAGAATGCCGATTTTCCGCTCATTCACTCCAGTGTTAAATTTTTGTCACTGACATGTTTGATGAACTCCATATTCCCACAATCACTAATTATTCAGTTCTGACTTTTTTCTGACATATTTTACATCAATATATTCAGAAGATTCACTACAAGCCTCACCTTCAAAATTTTTTAAGACAGGATGTACGGTTATGGATTGACAGCAGTTTGTTTGACAGGTGGTTTCTTAGTGAATTTAACACAGACACCAGGTTTCCTCCATGAAGACCCATGTTAGAAACTCTACAAACAAGTCTTTATAACTCACATTTCTTGGATTTAAGCAACAAATTATATATCAAATTATTGGAAGGGCTCTTTTCTTTCAAACATCATTCACATTTTTATCTTAAAACATTTCATTTGTGATCTAAGCACCAGATCAAGCAATGACACTGTGATGAAGTCATACAATAATGATGTAAAGCCCTTTCAAACCAATATATGAGGTCACTATGAAGATCCAACTATCAGCGCTGCCACCCAATAAACTCCATGACCAACTTCTAAAAAAACTCAGCTCCCCATTTTATCAACTCTACTGCTTCTAGAACCTGTGGATTCCCATGGAACATGCTAGCTATAACATATCTCTCCATACCTCAGGGTAGACCACGTTGTGCACCTCCATATTAGAAATCATGGCACCAGAAGAGCCACGTTAAGGCTAACATAATTTATTTGTTGAAATGAATTATCCAGGTTTGAATTATTTCTGAAATAGTAGCCACTGGCATCCACTGAGACTCTACATCACGTTGTATATAGTAGTGTGTTTTTCTGTTTGTCATTGTTTTTCAAATGTGTGTGTTAGTATTTCCTAGGAAGTATATAGTGAGTGGAAGCTCTTTTCTCTAAGGGGCAGAAGCAGTGGAGAAGCATTTATTGTACTTCTCCTCAGTATGGAGTCGATGAGCGTGCACACACTCACGCAGACACACACACATAAGGTTTGGGAGATTGTCCTCTGGAGTGTGTGCTCTTGTATCTCAGCCTCAGACACACCATTCATCATTCTGTGGATCATTGCATTTTATCTCCTAAAGCCCATAATAAAACTGACATTGGAGGAGAGACCAAGGGAGGGAAAGAGGGAATAGGAGAGCGAGAGAGAGAGAGAGAGAGAGAGAAAGGGAAGGATGGCAGTGGTGGTGGTTAGGCGTCCAAGACAAGCGTTACCTGTGTGTGTGTGTGTGTGTGTGTGTGTGTGTGTGTGTGTGTGTGTGGACTGAAGCGGTCCAGTTTCCACTACCATTGTGTGTTGTGATGAATATAAGGCCCAACCATTCTTCATTTTGTCAAGCAAGCTAGTACACACAACCATTCACAGCTCATTTGCCTCATATACATGCACATACACAAATGAACATCAAGTGTACACACACACACACACACACACACACACACACACACTCAGCTGTGTTCTGTGTTGACTCATGAGGTGAGGGAATAGCAGACCTACTTTAACAGTGCTCATGTGTTCATTTATGTCAGCTTTCATCCCACAGAATTAACCTTGTCTAACCCGGCTCCACATGAGCTGCACATGGTTCAGGTTTGACAACAAAAAGACCACAACCAGGATCAAAAAATCACAGTGCAGGACTTCACTCTGATGCATTTAAACATTTTGACCGGGAAACATGTTTATCTGTGTCCAATCTCTCTTGTGATTTTGACATGTTCTGTATTTGCATTCACTTACAGTAAAGTCATTATCAAGTACTGATGACACTGAAACCCCCTGGACATTTTTATAACACTAAATGTGAATTAGGGCAGGGATGGGCAGTGTATCAAGATTTGAATTTATAGCAACAAGGAATGTACTGATTTATCTGCAAATCAATATCAGACATATATAGGCCTATTAACTGACATTGGCCATTGGCAAATAAGAAGTTACTCCACCAATGGTACAAGCCAGTGTTTATCTGTTGTGTTCAATCGTAGTTTGTTGAAGACATTTCATATAAAGTCATTCAATGATTGTAAGGCCTGAAAGACTTATAATGAAGATCTCTGATGACGATTTCTTTATTTCTTCGGCACTAAAAAGCAAATAAACAAAAAATAAATTAATTAATATACTAAAGATAACATTGGTATGGGATATCAGTCCACTTACAGAATTTGGGCATCTTTTATTGCAAAATGTTTTAGGGTGAAATGTAGGAAGGACAGTGTTTTTTGCATTAATGTGAGGTTGCATTCCACACAATTTTATATGATTTTTCATTTACAAGTTGAAATGCTTTATATGGACAAACATATCGGGACACACTAATGGTTTTCCCATTTCTGTTAATGTTGAGTATTTCCATGATAAAAATGTTCACGTCAGTTTTTGTCAGTAATTATCAGAAAAAATGTAAAATCTTAAAGGCAGCTTTTTTTTCTCCCTAAGTCAACATTGTTGACAATGTAAACAAAATGGACTCCAATAGATGAAAAATCAGAGTTGAGGTCATTTTTTAATTTAGTATAGGGTGATTTTTTTATGTAAATGCTCATTTATGTAGCAGTCTGTTTTAAAATAAAGTGGTTGTGAAACTTGACACAACTGAACTCACTTGATAGAACATACATATATAGAACATGTCATCATTTGACCTAAAAATACAAAGGTAGGACTAAATATTAGATGTCTTTAAGTTATTGTACAGAATGAAAGAAAACAAATAAGTATTTATTATTAAATTAAATGTATTATTATTGATTAAAAAAAGAGTGCATTTTGTTTACGTTGTCAACAACGTTGACTCAGGAAGAAGAAAAACAGCCTTTAAAATTTGATTTTTTTTTTTTTTTTAATTGCTGACAAAAACTGATGTGAACATTTTTATCACGGAAATTTTCAACATTAATAGGAATGGGAAGACCATTGGTGTGTCCCAATATCTTTGTCCCTATAAAGCATTTCAACTTGTAAATGAAAAATCACATAAAATGGTATGAAATGAAACCTCACATTATAGCAAAAAATACTGTCTTTCCTACATCTCACCTAAAACATTTTGCTATTAAAAAAATGTACTGATGTTGAGTAAACCTTTAACCTTTAATGCAAAGTATCACAAAGTAAAGTAATGAATGAAGAACCTCAATATGAACTCTTTTTTTTCCCTTTTTTCAGCTGAATGATAAAGCTGGTCCAAGTCTGATGACGACAGTCGCCATGCCAGTGTTCAGCACAAAGAACGAAACTGTGAGTGAGTGAGTGAGTGAGTGGGTGAGTGAGTGAGTTGACTGACTGACTGTCCGTCCATGCACATTTCTGTGAAGTTTTTAATGTGTGTCTGAATCTTTTCATGCAGAAGAATCAGGGTATTCTGTTGGGGGTTGTAGGAACAGACATCCCACTGCAGGAGCTGATGAAGCTCATCCCCAAACATATGGTACAATCAGCTGTCTTGCACATTCACTCAAATGAAATGAATGTATTAATTAATATGCATATATTTTTTTAAATTCTTCTTGATTTGTGTCTCCAGTTAGGGATCCATGGGTACGTGTTTGCCATTACAAATAATGGCTACATCCTGACACATCCAGATCTCAGGCCTCTGGTAAATCATTTTCTGAACTTTTTTTTTTTTGCAACACGGCACAGCATTCCCTGACTTAACCCTGTTTTTCCTTTTTGTTTTGTCCATGCAATTGTATGCATAACCAAAATGATGACAAGGGCACACAGAGACAAATGTGTTTTCTGGATAAGAGTCTGAATGGGCTCGTATAGTCTGTAATCCCCACCTTTTCCTTTGATGTATGCATGCAGGGATAAAGGCCACTCATAGGGCTGGCTGGCCTGAGATTTCCCAGAGGTAACTTAACACTCGCTGGCAGAGACCACAGCCGCTCGCCCTGGGACCGCTGGTTCCTCAGGAGCTATGGCTGTGCTAGTGGATCTGTGTGTGCCAGTGTTAGTGCTATTCCTCTATGTGCAACTCTATCTGTGTGTGTTGGTCTGTGTTAGTTTCTTGTGAGTGTCTCTGTGGCTAAAACTGTGCTGTGGTTGTAGTCATTGACTTGTCGTTTTTTGTGGTCTGGACTACATACAGTGATATGACATGTACAGTCTAATGCACTGATGTAGACTTGCTTGAGCGTGAATTTCCTATCAATCATATTAATTATTTTTAATTTACCTGACAGTGTTAATTTCACAGATGATTTGTTAAATAATTACTCAGCAAAAACCTCCATCAGGGCTTAATAAATAACAGCCTACAGTGAGCCTTCAGCGAAACAAGAAAGGCATTTCAAAGTAAAAATCTGTAACATACTAATTTCACAGTTGGGTCAGGCTACATTAGTTATTTTTTCTGAGCCATGACTTTTAGTTAAAATGAAATGTCTCTACACAAAAACAATCTTTAAGTCTGGTGCATTGTGTTCCTCTGTGCAGTATCAGGAGGGTCAGAAGAGGAGGAAGCCCAACTACAGCAGTGTGGATCTTTCTGAAGTGGAGTGGGAAGACAAAGATGACATAGTATGTGTCAGACATACAGCATTCTGTAGATCTAGAAACATTTGAGCATATGTTTTGTACGGTTCACAGTGTTCTTTTATAGTAAATGCAATTTTATGGGATGCCATATTAGGTTTTCACCTTATTGTACATGCCTGAAAGAAAGAAAGAAAGAAAGAAAGAAAGAAAGAAAGAAAGAAAGAAAGAAAGAAAGAAAGAAAGAAAGAAAGAAAGAAAAGATAAGAATAGTTTTCAACGTCATTGTACAATGGCTATACAATGAAACTGGGTAGAGCTGACCCTCTTCAGTGAAAAGGGGGAAAAACATAAAATAAAAGAATAAATAAAAGGAAGAAAAGCAATAAATAAAACCCCCAATAAAATCTGCAAGTCAATAAAACATTCTATAAAATCCACATTTCAGACACTTTGCACACACATACGTATATTGCACAGGATTAGGGACAAAGAAAGAAAAAAGAAAGAAACAAAGAAAAGACAGCATAAGTTCACACATTCTTTACTTGAGTAGAAGTACTTATGGTTAAAATAAAAGTACTGTTTTAACATTTTTAATCAAGTAAAAATGTAATAATGAAGTGCAGGTATAAAAGTAAATGGTGACCAGTGAAGGACATTTATCTCTTATTTAACTTCAGATAAACAACATACTAGAAATAATAATGAACCTTAACTTTACAATAGTCCACAATTTATTTGTTCGATGTCAGCAACAGAGCTCTAAATGTGATGATGCCGTTTCTTTACAGTACAGTGATTATCTATGCTGTCATCATCTTTTACACCGTATTCATCTTGTTAATTTTATTGTGCATAATATTTAGAATTACTGTTTCATCACTTTAGGTTGAGATCAGCCGTGCAATGATGCAAAATAAAAAATAGTTGATGATTAAAAAACTAAAGAATTCAAGGTGTTTTGTTGCTAACAGGGAGCTGGGCTACAAAATGATAAAAGTCATAATGTCATACTATGGTGAATATTTTTATTTCATCTTTAGGATAAATTTGGTGATAGTGTCATCTATGCTGTCAGTATGCTTCAGAGTTTGTTTTTATTGTATTTTGCTCATGTCAGAAATATGTTTCTATAATATAAACCATAAGAAATCTTCTGATTCCTTCTACTAAACTATCCCTCAGGAATAAAAAACACCCTTAAAACTTTACATTTATTATGGTAAGTATCAACAACAACAAACTTAAACATTTTTTATCATGACAATATTTTAAATCAATAGGATTGGGAAGTCTTAAAAGCTGTAGTTGTGATGTGTCCCAATATTTTTGTTCATATCCTCCTGAGACTCAGCAATGCATTTGTGTCATCTGTAGGGGACAAGAGTTTCACAACTTTACTGAAAGAAAAAAAAAAAAAAAATTAAATAAATGCCATCCACTGCAAAGGACATTCTATAAGATATATATATAAAAAAATGCAGAAATAAACAAACAAACAAATAATGTATCTGAAAAAACTGCTGCATCATGATGTTTCAAATCCAGGCAATTATTTAAAGTAAAATAAAAAAAAATTAAAAAAAAGCCAAAACTTTTACTTTCCTGGATCTCAGGAGGATGTAGTGTAATTGTGTGAAACTGTAGGGACTAAAAGGTAAAAATATTAAAATGAAGATACCTGAAAGTCCTCCTCCCACATCCATATCCATGAAGTATTTGTACTTTTCATCTCCTCTCTGTTCTTCAGGATGATCAAGCTGTGACTGCACTGTTTTCAGTATCTCACAATCAATGACCTGCGACTTCTGCGCTCCGTGTGTCTCTTGTGCTTTATCTTTCAGCTGCGTAACGCCATGGTGAACAGGAGGACAGGGACGTTCTCCATGGAGGTGATGAAGACAGTGGATAGAGGGGTGAGCATGCAGATAAAGGTGTTTGATGCTTATCAGACGGAGGCTGTTCTCCCTGTTGTTTCTGCTGCTACGCTTCTTTTTCTGTTCCCTTAGAGACGTGTCTTAAAGATGCACAATGATTATTACTACACTGACATCAAAGGGACTCCATTCAGGTGCAGAAGACGTTTATTACATTCTTCATAGACATCCTGTCAGTTCACGTCTCAGTTCCTGACTGACTCAGGTTGGTTTTTCTCCTCTTTGTTTGTGTCGTCAGTGTCGGAGTGGCTCTCTCAAGAGGCCATGGCAAGTACTTCTTCAGAGGAAATGTATCAGTCGAAGCAGGTATGTCACTGTTTATTGACAAACGTCTGAGTACAGTGGGTTACGAGACCAGAGAGCTTATTGCTTCAGTCATCGAGGGCTGGCATTGCTGAAGCGTTACTGACTTGTGTTTTTCAGGGCTCCGTGATCTGGAACAGCCAGATGTCGCCCTGGCAGATGAATGGTAACACTGGGGTTATGGAAGCGGGCAGTCATGCGTTATGTAGGTTATTCCTCTGTGTTCATCGGGGATGATGTGATGTAACTATGTGGCTCTGTTTGGACCACAGGACTTACTGCAACACAGAGGAACAGCATGAGCATCGTCACCTGACCCAGATTCAAGCCATCAAGCTCTTCATGACGGGCCGTAGACCGCATCTCAAATGTAAGGACTTTATCAGACTGCATCAAAATTCACCTCAAGCACAGGCAGTAAATAAAACTCTTGAGGACAGATGAGTTGCATGATGTAGGTGTGTGTTTGTGCTGTGCAGGTGACAGAGAGCTAATCCAGGAGGTTTTATTTGACGCTGTTGTCACTGCTCCGCTAGAGGCCTACTGGACCGGACTGGCCCTCAACAAGTCAGAGTAAGAACAGTGGTACCACTTCACAACACAAGAATAAATACATGGTTGCAGGTTTTGTCATTTTACTGATTTAATTAAGGATGCACCAAATGTTGAATTCTATGTCAATGCCAACAGTGTAGTTTTTTTTCTTTTTTTTTAATTCCCCCTTTTATATGAGGGAATCTAAGAAATCTATATTATATTAAAAAAAAAAAACATTTTAAAGTCTTTTAGCCCTGACATAAATTCAGTCATTGATAAATTGTTAAAAAAAATGTTTTGCCACTGTTTAATACAGTTTAAGGTGGTACACAGAGCTCATATTTCAAAAGCAAAATTGTCTTCCATATACCCTGATATTAGTCCATACGGTGTCAAATGCCAACATGCAGAAGCTTCTCTCATCCACATGTACTGGTCCTGTTCAAGCCTTAACAAACATTGGACTGAAATCTTTCATACACTTTCTCAGCTGTTAAACATCAAGTTACAACCAAACCCCTTGACTGCTCTATTTGGTGTAATGGAAGGTGAAGTTAAGCTACCTACAGAAAAACAATACACTTTATCCTTTGCTGCCCTTCTAGCTCGACGAGCAATCCTGTTTAGATGGACTGATGCCCCCACCACCACCACCACTCATGCACAGTGGTTAGAAGACATTATGTCCTGCTTAAGACTGGAGAAATTTAGATACTCACTTCAGCAATCAAATGGGAAATTCCAGGAAGTGTGGGGTCCCTTCCTAAAAACATTCCAGACCCTGTAAATGCTTGACTTTTAAGTGCAGTTTAACAATGCTGCTAACTCCATACTTACTCCTAGCACAGGTTTCTGCCATGATAGTGACCCCTTAGTATTTCTAGTGCACTGGCAATGACTGAGGAGGGATTATTTTATGTAGATTGTTGTTTGCTCTGCTTTTTTTTTGTTTGTTTTTTTGTTTTTCTATGGTGCTAGCTGCGTTTAATTTACACCCATGCTCACTTAAGTTTTCTTTAATGACCATTCAGGACTGCACTTGTATTATATTGAGAAAACTTCAATAAAAAGATCTTGATAAAAAAAAAAGTTTAATACAACAAATCAGATAAATATCAAGCATTGACATCTGTGACATTGGTCACTTTCAGTCAACAACAGTAATACTGGTCAATTCCATGTTGTGATTTTAGCCTATTACTGTAAAATCAGGCATAATTACAAGTGCTTATCAGTTGTCATGGTCAGACATGGAACATATTGGGAAAGAAACATCCTTTTATGCCGCTAAATTCACAGACAGTCAGAAAAAATACAACATGAAGTACACTGATGACTGTAAGAAAATGCATGTTCTCTTTGTTCATATTTTTTAGAGAATTCATTATTTACTCTGGATAAACTTTAGCTAAAATAACTTTATTTCTGTTGAATATTTCATATTTGAGGGCAAATCCTTGTGTTTTACATAGAAAAATGCTTCCAGGTCAATAATCAAAATATAAAAGTACATAAATACTAAGAAAGAATAATATTTTTAAAATTTGCATTATATAAATAAACTAAAGTACAGAACTCAAGGCTTATAGTGCAAGCAAATGGTTGTAAGTTTTAGAGTTCAGTCATAGGTGTTTAATCTAAGAGCTACCTACATGTCAGACATGAATTCTGGGCCTAAACCATTTAGTGGTTTATAGACTTGTTAAAGGACGTTTTTAGTAGAAGGCATTTTAATCAATAATTTAAAGATTATTCCCGACACATTATCAACCTCCAATCCTTGATCTGCATTTTACGGACAGGAACTCAGACAAAGGAGTGGAGATCACCTTCCTGGGAACTCGCACCGGCCTGTCAAGAACGAAGCTGTTTGTAGCAGCAGATCAGCTCTCCAATCAGTGAGTGCCACTGCTCAACATTTCTCTAATCATTACTTACAGAGCGAGGCGCGACTGTGATTGAGTCTGATGAATCTAATCCTTGGCTCCTCACATCACTTCTCTCTGTGTGCTTCCTCAGAGATTTCCTGACAGCGGAGGACAAGGAGGGTGTGTTTAATGCTGATCACTTCCCTCTGTGGTACAAGAGAGCAGCCGAGCAGGTCCCTGGCACATTTCTCTATTCCATCCCCTTCAGCACAGGTACGTAGAACAAAAAAAAACAGCATCATCAAGAATCATCATTTATAATGTGCAGCTCTTTCACTGAGTCCACCTCTGTATAGTTTCTATAATCAAAATCAGCAGTATAAAAAGTACTGGAAAGTCATTTTGCATTTTAACATGTAAATCTGTCTTTTTCTACGTCCCACTTTCTGCCATGGTTTGTGGTTTTTACTGGTTTCCACTGATAGGATGCGCAGCACAGCAGTTAATGTGGCTCCTACTCAGAGGATGGAGAATTCAGATTCATTCTCTAGGGCATTTACCTCCTTCCCTCTGTTAATGATGACTGCATCCACTCAGGCTTTGCCATCATAACATAAAATGTCCTATCACAGCACCCATTTCAGAATTATTAGAGGCATCTGGCTGTAGAAAAAGCTGTGACTGGACTCCATTACAGTAAAGTAATGGACTGGTGCTGCGGTTACTTTTTAGCCACTCGGCTGAGGCTGAGTTCAGGACGCCATCTAGTGATCTGGAAGTGTAATTTTCTACACACACTTCCATCTGAATGATCTTTTTTCCCCTGCTCTATCACTTTAGCTCGGGAAAATAAGAGCGTGGTTCTGGCGAGTACAGCCATTCAGCTACTTGATGACAGAAAGTCTCCAATTGTTGCAGGTAAAAACATCTAAAACCATCTGTTATTTACTGCAGCTCTTAACATCAGTTATTATCCTGCTATAACTATTTTTAAAGAGGAGTTTAAAGTGAATGTATGTAGTATTATTTGTTTAAAATATTTAAAAATTGCCTGAATCGATCATTACAGTGTTGAGAATAAAGACATCTGAAGCTAAGCCAATGATACCAGAATGTATTGGATTGTACAAATATACAGTGAATATGAAAAGAGTCAGGAAGTGATAAGATGGGGTGAGAACTACAAAGAAACAACTTGTAGGGTCAAAGAAGGTGACAAAGTGATAAACCTAGAAGCACTGTTATTGTTTTCACCCCTGGACACAGCTCTAAATGTAAAGAATGGAGTATGATGCTGAAATCATTGCAGTTCTTCTAAATGACTGAGTTGGATTATGAGACTTATGCAGGTAAACAGTGATTATGTGATGTTATTATCTTTCCTAAATTGGCATCCACAGTTCAGACTAAACTGTGACACTTCTGTTCTTGTTTGGATGAGTCCAAACAGATCTTTAGGGACACTATTGACAACACAAATCATACAGAAAACTGATGTGATCTGTGATTTCACTGAGTCTGTTTTCTGTCTAAGAACAGAGCTAACAGAGATATCATATAAACCAGTAGTTCCCAACCTTTTTTGGCTCGTGACCCCATTTTAACGTCACAAATTGCTGGTGACCCCAAACATTCAAAACAGAGACTTTTTTTTGATCGTGTAATAGTTTGCTGTGCTATGTTGCAAATAAACATTAATTTTAGATGACATTTAGTCTATATAATATGTGTTATTATGGACAAAGGCAGAAAAGCCAGGTGTAGATTACTGCACAAAGTGAGAGTTTTATTTTCCTTGGTCAGGATATGTACAGTCAGTCCTGCTTGTATTTACAGGGCTGCAAATTAATACTGAACAAACAAGAACTCAAACTATGAATTATGAAAGAGATGCAGCATCTGAAACTGACCACAATGAACATTTGAAAGATAAACAGAACCACAGCACTTCAGTTTCAGCTTCAGAGTTTGTCATGAAAATTTATGTATTGTGATTGCTTCTCTCAACTGACCATATATTTTTTTATCAGTATGTTTTTATTTTTATCAATTACTAGAAATTTCAGGGGACCCCATTTGAATTCCAGGCGACCCCATGTGGGGTTCCGACCCCAAGGTTGAAAAACACTGATGTAAACTATCAGCTCATGTAGCACAGGAAGATTAGAAGACACACAGTGTTATTTTACAAACTGTCAAAACAACTGGCTGAGTTTTTGTTTGAAGAAAAAACTTGATGATACCAAAAAACAGATGAGCTTAATACTTTATCCAGTTCATACAGTTTGTCGATACATAGCCTTGACTTGTTGGTGGCTTTGGTTAACTTAAGTGTGTTCTGGAACATGACCACCCCCTGCTGTTGAGAGTTTGTAATATTATTACTACATGGAACCCCTTTAATATCCTTGTTTTGTGCTCAGCTGTTGGGATTCAGATGAAACTGGAGTTTTTTCAGAGGAAGTTCTGGACAGCCTGCAGACAGGTAGCAACACATCTACTGATGAAGTGTAAGAAAAACATGTATTTCATATAGGTATAAACTAAATACCATCTGTTTTGTGCTTAGTGTACAGCTCTTGATGGAAAATGTAGCATCAGCTGTGATAACGAGGTGAGAATGAGAGGAACTTTTCACTCTAGCCAGTTCCATTCAGTTTTATGTTTATTTTATTGTTGTGTTCACAAAGTCTTTTTATTTGCCCCCTGACAGGACATCAACTGTTATCTCATTGACAACAATGGCTTCATTCTTGTCACAGAGGACCAGGCTCAGGTACTGTGTACATGTCTGCGGATACAAATCTAAGAAAGTGTCACTAAATAATGGAAACAAACACACACCGTTTAAAGAGATACTGATCCAGTCACACATCACAACTGAAAATGACTGGATTTTGAAGGCAGCAGGATGACAGAAGCAGGTGAAAATGGGTTTAAGATGCAAGTTTTCATTAATATAAAATGTGATGAGCTGTGTTAATGACGACTTTAGAGCCTGGAAGAGATCAGCAGGATAAACTCCTCACTGTGTTGATTCAGAGTCTACACTGCTGTGCTATGAAGCTGATCTGTGTGTAAAACTCTTAATATTGGGGGTTCATGAGCAAAAAGAGTCATACTTGGTTTTTTTGTTTGTTTGTCTTTTCACAGTCATTTTTATTGAATTTTTTTACAGCAATAGTGCAGGAAAAACGTCTAAACAATAGGAACTGTTTTAATACAGTACAGAGCATATACAAAACACACATACAAAAAAAACAAAAACAAATTGCAAAACAGGCCACCTACCCTCCTGGACAAAAGTAACAGAGTCATACTTGAGCGCACAGACAGAAACATAGATGGCTTTTAAGGTGACTACAATCACAATACAATGTCTGGGTCTTGTTTACCAAAGTAGGATTAAACTCAGGATTTTATGTTTCACAAAGGTGGTTTACTGACTGGGGCAAATCGTCATGGAAATTTACCCTGTACCTAACTTTGTCTGGAGCAGGTTCTGTTTGCAATCTGAGAGTAAAGGCAAGGCAAATTTATTTATACAGCACAATTCATACACAGGGCAGTTCACAGTGCATTACAGAAATGGAAAAGAGACAAGTTAAAAACACATATTTAAAACATAATCTGTAAAACCTAAATAATAATCAATAAATAAAGTAAAGAAGAAGAGTAGCTTTGGCTCTGGAGGTAGTGCGGGTCGCCCAGTGACCAAAGGGCTGATGGTTTGAATCCCGTTCTGTCCTAGTCATATGCTGTCATGCCCTTGGGCAAGACACTTCACCCTCCTTGCCTGCTGTGCTGCTACTCAAACTGGTGTATGAATGTTCGGTGGTGGTTGGAGGAGCCGTTGGCGCAAATTGGCAGCCATGCTTCCGTCAGTCTGTCCCAGGGCAGCTGTGGGTACATGTGTGGTTTACCACCACCACCACAGTGTGAATGTGTGAGTGAATAATGGATCCACTGTATGTGCTCTGAGTATGCATTCATAGTAAAGCACTATATAAATCTAATCGATTATTATTAAATAGAACCCTTTCAGTTGTTATATTGACAGTTGAACAGAGCCATTTTCAACCTGGACTTAAACATTGTTAGAGTAGAGGTCTGTCTCATGTCATCAGGAAGACTGTTCCAGAATTTAGCTGCATGGAACTGAAACGCAGCTTCACCGTGTTTAGTCCTGACTCTGGGCACCAGCAGGAGACCTGTCCCTGAGGTTCTCAGGGTCTAAAATGTTTCATATGGGACCAATATGTCAGAGATGTACTTTGGTGCATCTAAAAATCATCTGAAAGCCTCTTAGAGCTATTGTCAGTGAGTTACAACCAGATGCTCTTTCCATCAGCGGCGGCAGTATTGTGTTTGTTAACTTCATAACTTGTGACAGTCCTTCTCTCTCAGACAGGGCTCTTCTTTGGAGAGGTTGAAGGTGCTGTGATGAACAAACTTCTGCAGATGGGCTCATTCAAAAGGTCTGAGCAGTAATATTTCCCAGAAGCACTCAACAGGACATCTCAGTAAAACTAACCTGAGCATGGTTTTATTTACTAATGACCTGTACTTGTTGCTGTTTGTGTTGCAGGATCACACTGTATGACTACCAGGCTCTGTGCAGAGAATATGCAGGAAGCATCGACAGTGCACGCATGTTATCAGATGTAAGAAAGATGCAGACATCAGAACAAATGATTTCACCCTGTGTTACATTCCATCTATATACATGCAGGATTTACTCTAGTGCGTGACAAAATGTTCTTCTGTCTCTTTGTTTTAGCCTTTCTCTGTTGTCAAGTGGCTCCTGACGGAACTTGTCATGTAAGGATTTTAAGAAACATGTATAAATGCATCACATGATCAAATTTAATATTGTAAAAGTATGTGAAAAAAAATCTAGAGAGATGCAAAAGGTACATTGGAGAGTATTGGTAAACTCTGGAAACAAGAAAAGCTCCCACACACTGTTTTGTTTCCCAGTAACACGTAAAATATCTATATACGGATGAAGGCAATGTGCTAAAAATATTCATTGGTTAATATTTAGTGGATCCTAAGGTAAATATTTACAAAGTCATGTAAATCTTTTAAAAATTGAAAATTTGCATGAAGTCCTCCCTAGAAAACTTAAATATTACATTTAATCAACTCTACGTTAATGTTCATCTTACAGTAGTGGAGAAAAGTTTTCAGACACCCCTCAAATTTTACACAATCTCAAATATTATCATGAAATACTTGCAGAAATATCTTTTTTGTATTTCAGAAGGTGTGGCTACATCAGACAGATACAAATAAATATAATTGTTTTTGATTATTATTACAAAGAAAAAATAACTAAACTAAATTCTTGACAGTTTCAACTTTTCATGTCCTGGATGCATTTCATTATTTTGCTGAAACATGCAGTTTTGACCTTGATTCAACAGAGCATGTGCAGAAGGGAACATGTGGGTTTGGAGAATGGAACAATACTTGGTAGAGTTCAATGACTAAAGAGTGATTCTTAATGCAATATATCACAAATACATGGGATGAACAAAAACTTTTTACCACCACTGTATTTGAGCACATCAACCAAAATAATTCCATGTATTATTAGTGTCAAAAATCCAACTATTCATTAAACTATCATTAATTAAGTTGGTGCTGCAAATTCATTGGATTACTCTCAGTAGAAATATTGTTTTTAAAATATTTGTGTTTCTTTCTCCAGTTTCCTGTTGGAGTTTAACCTTTACAGTTGGTGGAACGTTGATCTTTCAGTAAAAGGTAACAAAAGCTGATGGTCATAAATATAAACCAAGATGGATGTGAGACAGTGGAAGTGTCTTCTTAGATTATTTAGCTGCTTTGTCAGTCTTCTGTGCTTAAGTTAAACATTTAGTGTTTTACACATTCAGCGCAGAGATCTCGGGGTAAAACCATGATGGTGCCGTGCGACACCGAGTATCCCGCATTCGTCTCTGAACGCACCATCAAAGAAACAACAGGCAACATCGACTGTGAGGGCTGCATCAGGTACTGCTTCAGGCCGACTTAAATTAACTACACGATGACTCATGATGATTTTGTTTGTTTTCTTACCCTCATTAAAAGAGAAGCTGCTGAGTTTTTTGCTTGTATTATTATGACATTGTGACTCCGGTCTTTGTTTCTCCTTGGGCTGCAGATCTTTTGTCATTCAGCAGATTCCCAGCAGCAACCTGTTCATGGTGGTTGTGGACAATAAGTGTGACTGCAGCAGCGCACCCCCAGTGACCATGGACCCCATTGAAATCATGTATATCCTTTCAGTGATGAGCGATGTGAATCTGACTTCATGTCATTCTGTATATGTTATTGTTTGTTGAGTTAATATTTTGCACTTATGTTGCCCTTGACACCTCTGAACACAACGAGTCACTAAAGTGTGACAGACTGAAGTTTCAGAAGGACAGAAAGAAGCCCGAATCATGTCACCCGTTCCATCCCGAGGTATGACTGTGTGTTTATATGTAGTTACATAATGAACTTTGTACTCAATCACACGAATAACAGGAGGTCATTGACCAAAAGGAAATTAAGTTCTCAATTTTGTCTCAAGTTTTTCAGCTTGAGACTCAAAATAGTAATTGTGTGTTACATGTCTACACTGCCCCCTGCTGGACAGAATTGAATTAGCATTTTAAACATTGTTAATGAAAGACACTTAACAGGTCATATTTGATTGTATGTAAAATCATTAAAGTATCGTAATGTGTTGTTTTTTTACTTATATTTTATTGTTTCATTTTTGACATTTTACAGCACAAACATATAGAACAAAGTTTCAGTTGTCTTCCTGTATATTGTCCATTTTTTCCATCGATCTTGACATGTTGCTCGCTGTAGTCTTATGATATAAGTAAGTCTCTCCATGTTGTGAATTTCTTCCACAATGTCTCTCCAATTATTTAGAGTAGGGGGGTCTTCTTTACACTGTTTTCGTGTGATGGCTTTTTTAGATGCTACCAAAAGGATTTTAATCAATTATTTATCCTTACTTGGTATGTCTTTTCCTGTTAAATGACCCAGATATAGTACAGAACATGTCCTTGGTAGTTTGTATGCCAATGTTTTTCCACTTTCTTCACTGATATTATTCCAATATTGGGATAATTTTGTGCACTGCCAAAAAACATGCACATGACCCACATCCTGTGCACCACACAACCTCCAACAGGGCTGAGGTAATGATAGTAAACCCTTTTTGATCTTTGGTGTTATAAAAAAAAATCTCATTATGTTTTTCCAACAAAATATTTTCCAATTTCTGGAATTAGATGTAGTCACTTGAGTTTCACGTTATTTCATACCATGCATCATCATAATGTTAATTTTAAGTGAACATAAACTAATTTAAAGCTGCTTTTAGTGTCAGTTTTGTAAAGACTATGATGTGTCCTAAAGTCACTGCTCTGGCCATCGACGTAGGGGAGCCTCTACACAAAAACAATCATATTACAGCCTGAGAAGTAGTGAATGAAACCTCAGTTTGCATCTTTTATGAAAACTGAAACTTGGTGACCTCATGTGAGGATGCAGAGGGTATCAAAATGTAACCTCTCACTCCATTCTGTGTCCACATGTAGCTGGATGATATCCCAGTTATTATTTCCAATTTCTCCTAAATGTGTTTTCAGTGTTCCCAGTTAAAGAGTTGCAAACATACAAAAGAGGACCATTTAACCAGAACATTTTACTGGGCAGATCAAACCTTATTTGTTTTGTCATTTCAGCTCTGATTTTTTGGTCAAGCCAAACGCATTTCGCTTGACTGGCCTGTCCCTGAACTGATTCACCCAGGCTACAGTTGGACAATGTCCCTATGAGTTGGATTTACAAATGCCTAATTTTACTTATAAATTAATATAGACTTGGACTTTATTTGTTATTCCAGATTTTACATCAAAAATGAAATTTCAATGCAGTTGGCTCAGCAGGCAGCAGCAATAAATACAAACAAACACTATATATACAGGATAATATATGCAAGATAGAATAAATATGCATTAAAAACTATAGAATATGGAAAATAGAATAAATATGCATATAAAAAAAGAGTTATGTGTGAGTATAAAAACTATGGTTCTCTGATTTAAAAAAAAAAAGAATATGAATAATAATGAATCTTTTTTTTCCTGGTAAGTACTTTAATACTTAGATATTAAAGTGAAACTGCAAATGTAGGAAGAAGTACACATTTTAACACTCTCCTCCTCTACTGTAATGACTAAGTTCATGGGAAACTCCTATGATTGATGAAAAAAAATCACAAATGTGAATTAATTTGGTGATCTGCAGTTTTCTTGATGTTTTGGGGAAGAATAACTGTTTGACTTTTTTGAGATGCCTGTACAGTTTTACAGTTATTCTCAGATACAACCAAGTTACTGTTTGTTACTAAACTACTGTTCAGCTCAGTGTCTTTAACATATGATTGCATTTTTTCCAGGAAAATGCCATGGAGTGTGGATCAGCGACACGTCTCTCCAGCGCTCTAACGGCAGCTCTGTTCCCTCTGATAGCAGCGACCATCAGCAGGTGACCATGAAGCTGACACAGACTCAAGCATTAAAACTGGACTCAATCTGCAACAACGATGCTTGTAAACACATAGAGAACATGGTCAATCAGAAATGAATTGCTCATACCTCTGCAAACAGGCAACGCTCTACATCTATTACATTTATTATTAATGCAGAAAATATAAACAACGTGGTGCAAAATAAACTAATGTGAGAGCTTAGTGAGTTTGCACATCATGCCACTGAGAGTTTATCATTTTGTCCTGACTGTGTATTGAAAGACAAAAAAGAAAGAAATCTGTTAATAGCAAATAAAAAAAATGAAATGAAATCCTTTGCACAAAGGGTGACAGTAAGATATTAACTCTATATGTTTCTTTGTTGTGAGAAAAAAAAGGCTAATGTGACAGTCTGCAGAATGTAAAATGCACTTTTGTCATACATGAAAAGAAAGAAGAACGATTTATATTTTTGGCAGCAAATTGCTAAAAGCGGGTGTCAGCAGTGTCATAGTTCACAGACTTCAAATGTTTAAAGTTTATTTGCTGTTAAGTTATTTCTGTAAAATACCAGAGAGACAACAGTAAATCTGAAGTTGCTTTATTCTGTCAGTTTTGAAGCAGACAAGATAAAGATGCATGATGAAGATGAAAGTGTTTCAATGAATGTTATATTGATATGTCCATCCATAAGTTGTCGACGTGACCACATACTCTTAACCACATGTTTCAGAAAGCTGATAAATAAATACAAAGAAATATTTTCCTTCATTTATCCTGGGGTGTGTATATGTTTGTGGCAAATCACACACATGTGAGTCTCAGTTTCTGTGGTGAAAGGAAAGCTGAGTCACCGCTACAAGCCAAGACACAAGATCATTTGAACTTCTGATTATCTGTTCTACATGAAAATTTAGCTATAAATTATGAACAACAAGGAGGAGAGAAAATATACTGTAGACATATAGGTTTAAACATCTCCCAAGTGAAAACAAGTCATTGTTTCTATATGTTTTTTTCACACAAAAAATGTTACTTCAAAGCTGAAATAAACTGAATAGTAACCAATAATATGGATGAAATGAACCACTTTTACTGCTGGACAGTATTTCAGTAGCATTCTGAAGGCTTCATACATTACTTGAAGGAATGACAGCATACTTCTTCCACCACTGTTGTCATTACTAAAGCACTGAACCATGAAAACATATTTGAACTATTCAAGTGGTTTGAGTGTCACTAAACACTGATATGAATATTAGTACTTATGATACACAACATAAGTATATATCACTAATAGACCTCATGCATTCATCTTTCCTTTTCTATCCGCTAATTTCAATAGAGGCTGCTTAAAATGACTGATACACTTTGCATTAATAATCATCCAATCATGTCTTCGAAAAAGACTTCAAAGACATATCTATCTAAACAGGATGACTTCTCAAGCTATCCTCCACCAATCAAGATGAGTCAGGTGAATACTACATCTGAGTTGGGTGTCAAGTCCTAAAAAATGTGACTTCAGTCTGGCATATGTCAGGTCATGTTCTTCTAGGAGCAAGTAGCGATATGTGTTTAAAATGACACTTTAAATCTTGATCAAATTAAACTTCTATTAACACAATTATACATTACATAAAAAATACCAAAAATAAAACTTTTTAACCCATACAGACCCAAACAGCCACTGGCAACCAAAACCATCTACTGATGTACAGTGTTTAATAACTTCTGAACCACTAATCCTATTAATACTTTGAAATAATTGGTGTAAAATGCAGTTTGTCATCTTTTCATGGTCATCAGATATGACTCACTTGGACGTTCAGAAGCTCCGTGGTGAACATGGAAACACCGTCATCTTCTACAACATTGATTCACCAGTAAACCCATGGAGTTGGATCAATGACAGTGGTTGTTGAAACTTGTTCTTACATTCAGTTGCTCATATTTTTGCTGAAAAAGTCACGTTTTCTTAAATTTTCTCAGTTTCTGATATAATAACAATCCACTTTAATCTGAGCTTTTATGAACATCAGCAAAGAAAATATAGAAAAACATTATTTTCACTGAAAAAATGCAAAATACAGAGGATAATATATAGCAAATGGTGATAAAGCACATAAGGAAAGTTAAGTAGAGAGAAAAAATCATTTGGGAAGTGACATAAAAGCAGCACTGGGTCTTAACAAGCTAACTCATTTTGTTCCAAACTGAGGGAAACATTACACAACTACATTTGATTGACTTCTATCGTACACATCCTCGGTGTATTTTCTGTGCTCAGTGTTCTAGTTTACACATTTTTCTTCAGGCTATTGACTTTCTCTCTCTGAAAAAGCACCAATAGTTTCTCAGTACTTCCTGACAGTGCTGTACAGAACAGGCTGCAGGGCTGATGCAAACGCCTCCTCAGGGATGGTTTCGTACGTGTGAAACATGATAGACTACAAATAGAAAACAAAAACACAACTGCAGCAACAATGCAAACATATGGGACACAGCTTTAATACAGCCTCTCAGACTTACATTCTGCTGTTGAAGCTGTTGTCTGTTCGGTGCCTTTGAACCTGCACAGAAAAGTACATGTTAAACTAAGAGGGTTGGTTAAATGAATATATTTCAGCAAGAAAAGTAACAACAGAAATAAAAACTTCCAATCAAATAGATTTAAGAACATGATGGGCATGCATGATTATTGTAACACATCACAAATACATCCATGTTCTATGAGGAGCCAAAGTAACTGTTTTTTATCCGTTCATAGAAAACAGTGAATAAAGTGGATGTAAGAGCAGCTCACAAAGGAAAGGCTGAACACAGGAGGTTATTTCTGTTTCAGTGCAGTGGTCATCTCCCACGTATGAGGTTTTCACTTTCAGATGCATGTCTTACACACTCGAACTGTTATTTTAGTTGCTGTGAGTTACAAGAATTCTATTCAAATAATACCGCGCCAGCAATTTGTCGAGTACAAACTGCAAATGTCTTTTAATATCTAGAGCAGAGTGTTTGTGGTCCAAATGATAGACACTCACGAACATTGTACTGCAATAACTGCATATTATAATATACCACAACTCCTAGAACACGTTTCTGTTAAGTTAAGCTAATTGCAAATGTAATGTTCACAACCACTGTCTACCTTTAGGTGTTTGACCTGATCATCTCAGTCTGAAGATGTTTGTGATTTTGTGTCAATACAAGGAATACATTTTACACTCTTCACCTTATGCCAAATGTCATGATCAAATGGAAATTCAAGCCCAAAGTAACTATGAATTACAGTAAAGTCCATAATATTTTGATGAGTATATTTGGGATTTGTCTGCAGAAGTTTATAATTATTTAAAGTTAGATTTAAGCTTAATTAAACAATCTCACCAGGTTTTTTGTTGCATAAAAGTGCAGAAACTAGCAGGATGGCCCCCACACCTAGTCCACAACCAGCCACAAGTGGGATGAACTTCCAGACTGAAGTTTTTATCTCTGTTCAGAGGAACACAGGTCTGTCAGTTTAACTGCTCACAATGTGAATGTAAAATTGTATTTAAGGTTACACTTAAACTCACCTGCAGGTTTTTTTGATGTTGTTTCTGAGACAGTGCTGCTTTCAGTGGTTGCCTTTTTTACATTTGGATCTTCAATACACAGAGAGTTTTAAAATATCAATAGAAATCTGTTTTAAGAAGATATGTAGTTTTTTTGTGGGGTGTGTATATAATCTTTTGTCAGGGTGGATGCAAAATGTACTCATTTTCATCTAAAATGACTCAGTTAATTGGAAAAGCACTTTGACGGACATTCAGGATAATGTATATTAATATTTTCCAAAGAGTAACTGAGAATCAGTGGAAAAATTGTGTTTATCTGACAGTAGTTTTACAGAATTTATAGATGTGAACTTTGAACTAAGAGTGAAACATAGGTTGAGTAAAAAATTCTACATCAGAATAAATAAATACATGAAATTCACAATTCACTACATGTCTGTAGTTTTCTTACCTGATGTAGGTCTCACAGAACGAGTTAAAGAAGCTCGGGCAGAGTGAACAGTCAGAACTAAATAAATACAAGCACACACATGTTAAAACACTTAAACTAGTCAATATTTGAGAAATATGTAAAATATGTTATTAGTTAGTAGAGACTATTAAGTAAAAAATGATCAACCTGTAGATGGACTAAATGTCAGCTTCGTTTGCATCAAACTTGTTTTTGTTTCAGCAAAATCTACAGTAAAACAGTTTAATATGAACACATAAAAGGAGCAGATCATGTGTAGCCAATATCTGTTCAGTGTAGTGTTTGTGTTATTATTGTGTACCTGCACCTTATACTGTGTGAGTTCACATGATTAATGCATCTGACGTGATATTTGAAAGTAAAATTAAAAACAGACACAAAAGTTTATAAATACAACATGATTGCTGCTGCAGTTTCATATTTTATATAACTTACTGGAGAGTGTAATTTATGAGTGTGAGTGTAAGAGACAGCAAGGTTACAAACGTAGGAAATGTTTCACTATAAAAAGAAAAAAGACAATAATATACCTTTACTGTTTCCTCCCACTGCTGGAGTGGGAATGAAGGTTGTTAATTTCACATTTTTCACACCTAAACACAAGTTATGCTTTGAAATTACATGCTCTCATTTAAGTTGTAATAATGACAATACCTGGAAATAGTGTTTACTTACTGTGAATAAAGATGGAGGAAATGGAGCTGTGTGGAGACTGAAAAAGAGCTCCTCCACGTTTTCCAGAGTAGTAGCATTTTAGTTCAATTTTAACTAGAGGACTTTGATTCGTGGTCAGCATCAGGTCAGTTCCTCTCAGTGTCTGGACACAGGATGAGTCCCTGACGTTTATTCCACTTAATGTGTAGAAATGACACCTTGATACAGACACAGATGATGGAGTCTGACAGTTTAATGTAACTGAGTTTGTCTCTGTGATCACTGGAGGATCCACGGTCAGAAGAGGAGCTGAAAGAAAACATGTAAGTACAGCTGAATATTAGAAAGTTTATATTATGGTAAGTTCAAATAATGGAAACTGAATTAGCTTGAAATCATCCACAATCATAAATTCATAATGTTTTGATATGTTCTTAAAATATTTTAACATTTTATTTATACTGTACTCATACTTGTATTCACAGTGTCACTATTACATGGTTTGAATTAAATACCTGAAAATAGTATTTACTTACTGTCAATAAATATGGAAGAGGTGTCACTATGTGGAGATCTGGAATTCGTTGTTGCAAGTTTTACATTGTAGTAACATTTAATTTGAACTTCAGCAGGTGAACTTTTACATGCTATCGAAACCAGCTCAGACCCTGTCAGTGTCTTATTCTGCAGACAAGAGACACTTCTGATACTATAACTTCTTAAAGCATAGAAAAAACACTGAGAGGTAGAAACAGATGGTGGAGTCCGACAGTTTAATGTGACCGAGTCTGTCTTTGTGATCACTGGTGGATCTACAGTGAGTTTAGGTGGAGCAGAAGCTGAAACAAACACACAAAAAAAGCTTAAAATCTATGTCCAAAGAGTGTCAATTTAATAACATATAGTCTACAATTAACTTCAGGTGTGGTACATAAAGGTAGTAGTGAAAAATGGAAATGAAAACTAATAATCAGAAACTGACCTTGAACTTTGAACCCATAAAAGAAACCTGTTGAAGGAACAATGTGTCAACAAGGCCCTTTCATGGAATTTTAATCAATCATAACCTTAACATTGAGACGGTATCTATATCCGTATCAGTACATTTACTACATTAGTAATAACTTACAATAGATCGAACTTACAAATGAGAACAACCAACAGCAGGTGTCGAGCCATGATGAAGCTGAACAGTCTGTAATCTCCCACAAATCAACTAAAGACCCAGTCTGTCTGACTCTAATGCATTGTTTAGTAGAACCTGGTCTCAGGAAAACCACAGCAAGCAACTGAACCAAATAAGACAATTAGACAAACCACACAGACACATTTAATGTAGTACATGATGACCTTCACTAAGCCCCAAGTACATGTTGTGTACTTAGACCTTCTTTCACACAGACAAATGTTAGAATGCAAATGTTGTCCATTTTTTGTCTTATTTCATTTTGAATAGTTCTACATGTCTCTGCTGGTAATTAACACTGTCTGTTATAACACTGTCTAATATATAAACATATGTAAATATTTCAACATAGAAGGAAACTTTAAAAACCTTCTGACTTCCTAATGTCATATTCTGACTCAGTATCAAGAATGACTTTATTGTTAAACTGTATAATATGCATATTTAATATATTAGTGCATCAGTGATGATGAGACTCATACTCAAGGCAGACAGTCTGGGATTCATGGAAGGTGCTTTATTATTTCACATTCTTTTTGCATATTCTGTATATATGTGTGGTTTACTCTCATATGCAGATACATGACTTGTAAAGGCTGAATAAAAGAAAGTGTGCAGCTTATGTAAACTGTTAAAAGCCTGTTGACTGCAGATGTAAAAGGGCAGCTTTCCCAGGAAGGGGCTGTGGATTTTCTTTCTGATCAGAAGGACAATCAGTGATTCAAGGCAGGGATTTGTATTAAAGAATCTAGAGTTGTAATTAAAATACAGAGTTAAGGGGACTATCACTCATTGTGGTTTAAGAGGAGAGTTGCATCATGAAACTATCAAACTGAAAGTGCTTTTACTTCCTTCCTCCTTAAAGGCCATGAACCTAAAAAGGCTGGAACGTGGCTTGCACCAAACATTAAAGTCACACACGAAGAGATATTAAAATGTACTTTTTATTAAAGCTCCAGGTTTTACAAAACACAAGGCAATACCAGCATATCCTGCACAGATTAACAACACTGACCCTCTAGATCAGTGCACACAGTTTTACAGCTTACAAGCTACTTAGAATAACAAAATGATTTACTAACACTAAAAATAGCTAAACATATAGTCATTTATACATATATACTGAGTATACTTTAAATATACAATATAAATGGCAGACCTTGCATAATGCCAATGACACAATGCAGTTCAATACATTTGTGGTCAGTCCTGTTCTCTGATGACTTCCACTGAATAGATTCATCCAGGGTTTCAAAGTGTGGACAGTAACTGCTGGAACCAGCCTCAAGCAGATCAACAAATGATCATCAGTCATGGTGGGATGGTATTTGGACTTAATAATGTCTATATAGGGGCGAAGTCAAGGCAAGGTTAACATCTGGTCAAAAAAAATAAAATTACAATAATCTAAACCAAAGTTATATTTTTGGGTAGGTAATTACTTATATTTTCAGAAAAATTTATTTTGAAAGAATTGTGAACAAAAAAATTGAGGAATTTTATGAGAGTGAATGTGTGGAAAGTGACTAAGTTTTCTGCCGTCATTCTGTGTTTGTTTTATAAACTCTCATTAATAAACTACATTTATTCCAAATACACTGATATTTGACGATTATATTATTTTTGGCACATTCTAAATACACAGTGTATAAAATTAATAAAAGCATATATCTATGCAAAATACATTTGAATATGTTAATATTATTTGTATGTTGTAAATATTGTAAAAATTTATATGATATTGAAATATCATATACATCATATATCACTGATATAAAAAATATTTAATTTGATATTTACTTTTGTTGTCCATCCGTGATGTTTTTGGCTTTGTCCATCTGAGACACTGACATTTTTCAAACCTCTTGCTGTTTACATATGATCAAATATTTTTTTCCTCTAACCAATTATTAGGTTGTGAAATAGAGGGTTTAAGGTATACACTGGAAACATTTTAGAATGAAAATGTCATAGGAACTTCACTTTTGAGAACTTTGTAATTCTTGCAAAAAAAATATATGTTAATTTTTTGTCCATCTGTGACACAGTAGTTTTTGATATTTTTCATTTAAAAATATTTGAAACTAAATTTTCCCTTTTGAGAATATTTCAAATGGCATTTAGACCCTTCCAATTACATGTAATATTTGTCTTAAACTTGTCTGGTTCAAAAGTTATGAATCAAAAAGTAGTGGGCTGTCCATCTGTAACGCCCTTTACTTCACCCATTGGAAAATGACTGCTCTCTGATTAACTGTGATTTTAGTTCCCTCACCGTTCTCTTTCTAGGCTTTTTGGAGGGAAGTCAGTGTTACAGTTTTTATAAGCAGTTCCAAAGTGCCTCTGTACATTTCCCTTCTATGGAATAGCAATGATAGACTGATAGATCAGGAAAAAAAGTCCTCATCCCATTCTGCATGGAAGTGATACGTTTTTGATTTTTTACTTGGTCCAGCTCTCCCAGTTATTCTTGTAGCCCTTCTTTAGTTGATATAAATGGGAAGTGTAACTAGTTCATTGAACTCACTGGAGTTTTGCAGGAGCTGGCTGATCACATGCTTGACCACATGTATGAGGTGACTCTGTGTTAGAAGAGAAAAGATCTCAGACTGGACTCAACATTTCAAATGAAAGAAATATCCAAAAATGTGGATGAAAGGTAATACATCACAGAGAAGGACATCACAGACACACATTTATACAAAAATACACAAATGCAGCTGAATAAAAAAGAATCAATGAAAAAGATTGTTCTTCAGGTGAAGCATTGAACATCATTTGAAGGTTAAACACAGTCCATTATGTCACTCTTCGCTGGTCCTGTTGGTTTGTCTGAGGTGCTGCTGTTGACATTTATCTACAAAATTAAGTTTTGTATAAAGTTTAAAAAAATCCCACAATGAAGTTTGATTTAACATCCAACTGTTTGTGTTGAATATTATTAGTCTTACCAGTCATCCATTTGGTGTAAAAATGGGTCCACACCACAATGAAAACACCCACTACTATTCCACTTAAGATCACAGCTGATCTGATCATCCATATGAGTTTGTCTGTCGCAGGAGAGAAGAAATGAACAAGTCTCACTCTGAATTTTCATACTGATTTTACTCACGACAACTTAACACACAACACACAGCTGGTTTCCTTCACTCACAGACTCTAGATTCAGTGGGTTTAATATGTCTCTTGAGGGTCTAAAAGAAATTAATAATGTGCAGTGGTTTGTCAGGCTGCCACTAACACTCATTTACATGTATCACAGAGCATCCATTATGTCCCCAAGACTTCAACTGGCATTTATTTTTCATACAACTATTCAGTCTAAAACATGAGGATGATCATTTATCAGTGTTTCTTAAGGAGAGAGAATGAATACTGGATAAGACTGAGAAATTACTTCACCTTTTTACAGGTTTTTTGAGAAATGAACATCAAATTAATAGTGATTTATGTTGCATTTATGGACCAGTTTTGGGAGCCAACAAAGGCATATTTAATTTCCCTGAAATAAACATAACATGTTTGACAATAACCGTAGGTTACAGTATGTGTTGATTTTGTCACCTGACGTTGGTTTCACAGGATGAGTTAAAGCAGTAAATGCTCTGGAAGTGTTAACACTCAGATCTAGTGATTAAAACAAGGAAATATGTTAAAACTCTTTAAGTGATCAGTACAGAACATGTGTGAAATAAATGTATCTTCTTCAAAGGTGAAAATGACCTGTGGATGGTCTTAACATCAGCGTTGTCTGAGTCACACTTTTCTCTCTTTCAACAGCATCTACAGTGACAGAACACAGCATTGAACAGTGAATCTGTAAAATCTAAACACACAAGAATGAGAATGTACACAACTGCATGGACAGTCAGACTGTGTGTTTATTACTTCCGCCAAGAAGGTTATATTTTTGCCAACGTTGGTTTGTCTGTCTGTCTGTGCATGAGATAACTCAAAAAGTTATGGACGGATTTGGATGAAAGTTTCAGGAAATGTTGATACTGACACAAGGAACAAATGATTAAATTTTGGTGGTGATTGGGGGTGGGGGGCCATGGGGGCCCACTGATCTGCCTTGGCAGAGGTCTGCGCTCTCCGAGTGCTTTTCTAGCTGTATATGATAAATGTAGTAAAAGCAGAGGCTTCATGCTTCTTGTTTGTGTGAGTTCACATAATCCAAATCTTCTATAATGATTGAAATTTAACTGTTAAACAATAAAATAAATAAGATTAAAAAAAACAATCCTGAACCTAAAATTATTCTAAACTGTTTATTCATAGTTTAATATGTTACATCATGTACCTTTTTCTGAACTCCACTGTTACTTTTGTCCTCTGAGAATAACTGTACATAAACTATCTTTTTTTGTCAATATTATGTGACATCCTACAATTATTGCTGATGTAGTTTAATATTTTACATAACTTTACTATAGAGCATCCTACTACAGACACCTCAGTGGGAGATATGTAGTTAATTGTATTAAAGGTTACACGTAAACTCACCTCTCGGTTTTTTTGATGTTGTTTCCGAGACAGAGCGGCCTTCAGTGGCTGCCTTTCTTACATTTGGATCTTCAATACACAGAGAGTTTTAAAAGAAGACAGTTAAAACACAAAAATGAACAAAACTACACTTTTGTCATGTACTCCCACTGTGGGATTGGGTATGAACGTTATTAAATCAACATTTTTAACACATAAACACAGATTCACACCTGCAGATTACACCGTATCATTTATGATGACGAAGATGTTATAATGAAAATACCTGTAAATAGTATTTACTTACTTTGAATTAAGATGGAGGAAGTGGAGCTGTTTGGAGATGGAGAATTTTTTTCCCCATGATTTACAGTGTAAAAGCATTTTAGTTTCACTTCAGCCGGAGGACTTCGATTTGTGATCAGGATCAGGTCAGTGCCGCTAAGTGTCATCACACAGGATAAGTCTCCAAACTTGATTCCACTTAAAGTGTAGAAATAGCAACGAGACACAGATGGCGGAGTCTGACAGTTTAATGTAACAGAGTCTGTCGCTGTGATCACTGGTGGATCAATGATCAGTGTAGGTGGAAGAAGAGCTGAAAAAAAAAAAACAACAACTTGAAAATATGACTTATGACTTTATTTTTCCTATTTTTTCCTAATCTGATCCTTTAAATGAACATTATTTCAGTAAATCCTGATTAAAACTAGAATAATAATGCAGTGTTGACATTTACAGAAGAATATAGCAACTGGAACTGAGGATGGAAACAACCTGGTTATTAAACAGATTTTAACTCTGAATTCACTGTAGACACTTACTTTGTACAGTGACAGATGTAAAGGCACTGTGTGGAGACGGAGAATCAGTCTCTCCTTGGTTTACAGTGTAATAACATTTTAGTTTAACTTCAACAGGAGGACGTTGATTCACCACCAGATCAGTCCCTGTCAGTGTCTGTACACATGATGAGTCTCTTAAATTTCTTCCACTTAATGTGTAGAAATAACACCTGGATACAGACACAAATGAAGGAGTCTGACAGTTTAATGTAACTGAGTCTGTCTCTGTGATCACTGGAGGATCAATGATCAGTGTAGGTGGAAAAAGACCTAAAAATGGAAAACGGCTGAGTCAAATACTTGCACTGTATTTACTTTTTTAAGTAATAGTTAATTTAGAGTACACAGTTATGCAGTACAGAGGTTCATATCTATATTAAAACTCAACTTGTTGCTTTTGCTGATACTTAGGTTGAATGGTGATGGAGAACGAGTCACTGTGTGCCGATGCATATGTGTGAAGGTAAAAACATTTTACATTAATTTCAGTTGGTGGACTTTGTTTCACAATTGACAGCAGTTCAGTTCCTGTCAATTTCTTCAGACATGAAAACTGTTTGGCAGGATTTCCTTCAATAATGTAGAAACACTGAGATACAGACACAGATGATGGAGTCTGACAGTTTAATGTGACTGAGTTTGTCTCTGTGATCACTGGAGGATCCACGGTCAGAAGAGGAGCTGAAAGAAAACATGTAAGTACAGCTGAATATTAGAAAGTTTATATTATGGTAAGTTCAAATAATGAAAACTGAATTAGCTTGAAATCATCCACAATCATAAATTCATAATGTTTTGATATGTTCTTAAAAATATTTTAACATTTTATTTATACTGTATTCATACTTGTATTCACAGTGTCACTATTACATGGTTTGAATTAAATACCTGAAAATAGTATTTACTTACTGTCAATAAATATGGAAGAGGTGTCACTATCTGGAGATCTGGAATTCGTTGTTGCAAGTTTTACATTGTAGTAACATTTAATTTGAACTTCAGCAGGTGAACTTTTACGTGCTATCGAAAGCAGCTCAGACCCTGTCAGTGTCTTATTCTGCAGACAAGAGACACTTCTGATACTATAACTTCTTAAAGCATAGAAAAAACACTGAGAGGTAGAAACAGATGGTGGAGTCCGACAGTTTAATGTGACCGAGTCTGTCTTTGTGATCACTGGTGGATCTACAGTGAGTTTAGGTGGAGCAGAAGCTGAAACAAACAAACAAAAAAAGCTTAAAATCTATGTCCAAAGAGTGTCAATTTAATAACATATAGTGTACAATTAATGTCAGGTGTGGTACATAAAGGTAGTAGTGAAAAATGGAAATGAAAACTAATAATCAGAAACTGACCTTGAACTTTGAACCCATAAAAGAAACCTGTTGAAGGAACAATGTGTCAACAAGGCCTTTATTTGCGATATTAATCAATCATAACCTTAACATTAATAAAGTTAACTTTAATCTTAGCTTATCTCCATTTCAAACTGTATCTGTATCCGTATCAGTACATGTACTACATTAGTAATAACTTACAATAGATTGAACTTACAAATGAGAACAACCAACAGCAGGTGTCGAGCCATGATGAAGCTGAACAGTCTGTAATCTCCCACAAATCAACTAGAGACCCAGTCTGTCTGACTCTAATGCATTGTTTAGTAGAACCTGGTCTCAGGAAAACCACAGCAAGCAACTGAATCAAATAAGATAGTTAGAAAAAACACAGAGACACATATAATGCAGTACATGATGAACTTCACTAAGCCCCGAGTACATGTTGTATATTTAGACCTTCTTTCACACAGACAAATGTTAGAATGCAAAAAATTTTCAATTGTTGTCTCATTTCATTTTGAATAGCTCTACACGTCTCTGCTGGTAATTAACGCTGTCTGTTATAACACTGTCTAATATATAAACATATGTAAATATTTCAACATAGGAAGGAAATGTTAAGAGTTCACAAGGCTTGGACCCAAATGCACAAGACAGAGACTGATGGAACTTAATTTGAGTATTTATTTACTCCAAAGGAGGAACAAAAATGTCTTCACAAACATGGAATCAAACTAACAAAAGATCTTCACAAATCAAAAAACAAGGCAAGGCAAGGCAAGTTTATTTGTATAGCACATTTCAGCAACAAGGCAATTCAAGGTGCTTCACACAGGACATTGAAATAAAAGAAACAAAAAGAAACACATTTAAAACATTATAAAAGAAACATATAAAAGGTGATTAAAAACAGCAAGTAAGAAAACAACACATAAAATAAAAATAAATAAATAAATAAATAAATAAAATAAAATAAAATAAAATAAAAAATAAATAAAAACACACACATATTAAAGTAAAAGTTGCAGTGCAGAGTTTCAAAGAGAATATAAAATTTAAAAAGTCAAAAGCCTTTTAGTCAAAGGCAGCAGTGAACAGGTGAGTCTTTAACCTGGACTTAAAATAACTCAGACTCTCAGCAGACCTGATATTTTCTGGTAGTTTGTTCCAGATATATGGAGCATAGAAACTGAACACTGATTCTCCATGTTTAGTTCTGACTTTGGGAACACAGAGCAGACCTGCACCAGATGACCTGAGTGGTCTGGATGGTTCATACTGGACTAGAAGGTCTCTAATATATTTTGGCCCTAAACCATTCAGTGCTTTATATGCTAGTAAGAGAATTTTGAAGTCTATTCTCTGAGAGACAGGGAGCCAGTGTAGAGACCTCAGAACTGGGCTGATGTGGTCCACTCTCTTGGTCTTAGTGAGGACTCGAGCAGCAGCATTCTGGATCAGCTGGAGTCGTCGAATAGACTTTTTAGGCAGACCACAGAAGATACTGTTACAGTAGTCAACTCGACTAAAGATAAATGCATGGACAAGTTTTTCAAGGTCCTGCTGCGACATCAGTCCTTTAATCCTAGAAATGTTCTTGAGGTGATAGTAAGCTGACTTTGTAATTGTTTGTATGTGGTTTTTAAAATTCAGGTCTGAATCCATGACAACACCCAAATTCCTGGCCTGGTCTGAGGTTTTTAACTGAAGTAACTGGAGCTGTATGCTGATTTTAAGATGCTCCTCCTTGGGTCCAAAAATGACTACCTCAGTTTTTTCTCTGTTTAACTGAAGAAAGTTATGGCCCATCCATTCAGATATTTTCTCCATGCATTTACCCAGTGCTTGTATGGGGCTATGGTCACCTGGGGACATTGAAATGTAGAGCTGTGTGTCATCTGCATAGTTATGGTAATCTATTTTGTTTTTTTCTATGATCTGAGCCAGTGGAAGCATGTAGATGTTGAACAGAAGGGGCCCCAGGATGGAGCCTTGGGGGACTCCACATGTAATTTTGGTCTGCTCAGATTTAAAGTTACCTATTGACACAAAATAATCCCTGCCCTTTAAGTAGGATGCAAACCAATCAAGAACTGTGCCAGATAGTCCCACCCAATTTTCCAGTCGATCAAGTAATATATCATGGTCAACTGTGTCGAATGCAGCACTGAGGTCCAGTAACACTAAAACTGAAGATCTGCCATGATCTGTGTTTAAGCAAATGTCATAAAATACTTTGAGCAGAGCTGTCTCAGTGCTGTGATGTGGTCTAAAACCTGACTGAAAGACGTTAAAGCAGCTGTTGACTGTTAAGAAGTAATTCAGCTGTTGGGACACAGCCTTTTCAATGATTTTACCTAAAAAAGGAAGATTTGATATCGGCCTGTAGTTGTTCATTGAGGTCTTTTCTAGAGTGTTCTTTTTTAGGAGCGGCTTAATAACAGCTGTTTTTAGGGTCTGTGGGAAGACTCCTGAGCTGAGAGACACGTTTACAATCTCTAACAGGTCAGATGCCATGACGTGAAACTTTTTTGAAAAAATCTGTGGGTAAAACATCTAGACAGCAGTAGGAAGAGCTCAGCTGGTGTAGAATGTCCTCCAGATTTTTGTCATTGATTGGATTAAAGTGTGTCAGGGTGTTTAAATGGTTTTCAGACAGCACAGATCCTGAACCTGGTGTTGAGGAATTCACGGCCTGTCTAATATGCTGAATTTTCTCTGTAAAGAACAAGCAAAGTCATTGCAGGCCCTGGCAGAGTGAAGTTCAGGTGCTATTAACACAGGGGGGTTTATTAGTCTGTCAACAGTAGAAAACAGTGCTCGAGCATTATTTTTGTTTCTGGTGATAATGTTTGAGAAGAAAGACTGCCTTGCATTCCTCAGCTGTAGATTATAAGTGTGAAGTTTCTCTTTGTAGATGTCAAAATGAATCTGGAGATTTGATTTTCGCCACCTGCGTTCAGCTTTCCGACACTCTCTTTTTTCATTTTTCACTGCCATGGCATTTCTCCATGGAGATCTTTTCTTGATAGACACAACCTTCAACTTAATGGGAGCAATGGCGTCTATCACATTTAACATTTTAGAATTAAAGTTATTCACTAGCTCATTGACTGAACCACAAGGCAGGGTTGCTGTAGAAGAAAAAAGCACATTAAACATTTCACTGGTGTTTTCAGTAATGCATCGCTTCTTGATAACTTCTCTCTGATTACTTACTGTGTGCACAGAGATAGAGCTCTCAAAGAAAACACAACAGTGATCAGACAGGGCCACATCGCTCACAACAACCTTGTGTATGTTTAAACCCTTGGAGATAAGCAGGTCCAGAGTATGCCCCCTGTTATGTGTGGGTTTTGACACATGCTGACTCAGCCCAAAGCTGTCAAGAGTACAGTACAGTTCTTTAGCCCCTCTGTCCTGGGGGTTGTCAACATGGATGTTAAAATCCCCAACAATGATTATACAGTCATATTCTGTACAGATTATGGACAGCAGTTCATTAAAATCATTGAAAAAGTCTGCACAGTATTTAGGTGGCCTGTAGACATTTACTAATATGGCTCGAGGGGAGGATTTTAGCTGAAGAGCCACATATTCAAAAGTAGAAAAATTACTGAAAGATAATTTTTTAAATTGGAAAGAGTTTTTGAATAAAACTGCTACTCCCCCTCCTCTCCGATTTACTCTGGCCTCACTAATAAAACTATAGTTGGGAGGGGTTGACTCAATGAGAACAGCTGTGCTGTTGTTTTGATCCAACCAAGTCTCAGTTAAAAACATAAAATCAAGGTTGTGTTCCGTGATAAAATCATTGATTAAAAAGGTTTTTCCAGCCAACGATCTGATGTTCAGTAAAGTAAGTCTTAATGTCATAGGAACATCCTCTATAATTGTTGGGACAGACTGTGATTCACAGGGAATGTTTTTTAAGTTTAACAATCTAGTGCCATCACTTTTGTGCCCCCAGTTTCTCAGCACATTCACCCTTGTTCTTCTGTGACCAATCAAGACAGGAATTTTGTAAACTGAAAGCATACAGGGCCCCGGCTTGGCCTGGGACGACTCATGACTGCTGGTAATCCTGCAGCCTGGACCCAGGGCACATCAGTTGGTATGAGTCTTTGGAGTCTGTGTTGGAGGTGGTGGAGGGGCGGGGGGTGCTGGGCGGTGAGTCTTTGGAGCCTGTATTGGAGGTGGTGGAGGTCGACGTGGAGTGCTTATAGGGGAGAAGATAGGAGAGGGATGGGGGGTGCATCTTAGTCCAGCACTGACCAGTTCCTTCATCTGGTCAGTGAACTCCAAGTGGGGTGAGGAGAGAGAGAGGGAGGGTAAGGAGGAGAGAGACCTGGTGGGGGTTTCAGGGGGTGAGGCAGGTGGACCATCAAAGGTGCTGTGGTTGTTGAGGGAGATGGAGGCCTGTGGAGACCCCTCCGCTTCTTGACTCTGACACCTCTTTGGCTCAGAGCACTTCTTGGGTGGGGGTGAATGTTGCTCTTCCTCTGGGTTTTTAATCAGTCGTGTTTTGTCTTTGCCTCTGGATGGTGCCTGTTGTTTAAAGTCCTTGGCAGAGGCGACTGATGGGTGATGCAGGAAGTAAAATAGATTAGATGCCAACAATTTTACTCCAGGCTTGTTCAGGAAAAGTCTGTTCCCTTTGAAAAGGTGTCTTCGCTCCCAAAAGATGTGGAAATGTTCAATAAAATTCACTGGGTAGGCAGTACAAGCAGTAGCAAGCCACTTATTTAGAGCCCACAGCCTGCTGAATCTCTCCCCTGCATATCTGACCGGTGGTATAGGTCCGCTGATAAACACACCCGCTTTCACAGAGCTCACTGTATTCAGCAACTCGGTGAAGTCCTGTTTTAACACTTCAGACTGTTGTTTAGCAACATCATTCCACCCTACGTGTATTATGATGTTCCTCACAGTTGGGTGTTCAGCCACGATACTCAGAATCTTTTCAGTCATGTTGGAGACCACATCCTTGGGGAAGCAGATCACTTTGGTGTTTTTACTGCACACCCTCTGTACATCTCTAATAGTATTGTCACCCACAATCAAAGTTTGAGGCCCAGGCTTTAGCTTTCCCTGTAGCCTTTTACTGTTCGACATGCTATCAGTCCTTACCCTGCTGTCTGAGGATGGATGGTCTGATGGAAATTCAGGGTCCTTCATCAGTGGAGAATACTTGTTCTGCATTTCAATGCTTGATTGTTTAGGAGGTTTGTTGTTCATCCTCCCTTGTACAGTTTTCCATGGCTGTGTCCTTCCAGGTACGGGGGTTGAAGAGGCACTTTGTCTGGGAGGGAGTGCAGGCCAGCCGGTCTCATCACATACCTCAGCTCGCTGTGCTCTGCCTGTTTAACATCCTCCCATTACCCATGGAAATGATTTGTTCTTTGGCTTTGCTCCAAGGTGGTTCCAGGGAGGACTACAGTACTATTTGTAGATTTATTAAACAGAACAGAGCCTACCTGTTTCGTGGTAACTTTGTCTGTGCTCATTAGCAGTCTGTTAGCCAGCCCCTGTCCACTAATTTGAGCCAGGGGTAGGATGGTGTCATTTCCACCTAGTCCGTTTACCTCCACATTAACTTGTAGGCGGTGAATTTTAGTCTCCAGCACAGCAATTTTCTGCAGAAGTTTGTCGAAGTCGTCGGCAAATAGAGGAGGCATCTTGAAGCTAATTAGCTTAGCTGAGGACTGTCTTTCCAAGTGAGGTGGTACAGGCCTGTGCTGTTGACAGCCCATGGTCAAGAAGCACTGAGGTGGTCATAAAACAGTAAAAATGGCAAAAAAAAAAAGTCCTTTGTCTTTTAAGAAGTGTCTCTGCTCATTAAAGAATATCAGAGACCTTCTGTCTGCAACTTTTAGTCCAGAATAAGAAAAAAAAATCATCGAAAGAATGTAAGCAAAGCAGGGAGCAAGCAGCAAAAGCGTCTGCACTGTAGCAAAGCAGGAAGTAAGGGAACAAAAAGTCTTCACGAATGTCGAATCAAAAAATTCACAATAAGAACTTGACAACACAGCAGAGCAGGAGAAGGTCGAGGGAGATCTTGGCTTGGCATGAAAGGCGCACCAACAACAGACAAGAAGAGAGGAGGGTATATAAAGGAGTGAGGTAATGAGCCCCAGGTTCAGATAATCAAGGGAATCAAGGAGGATGCAGACAAGACAGACACAGTGCACATAAGCAAACAGAAACCCCTCACCAAAATAAAACAGGAAGTGAACAAAACCAACTAACATAAATTGCTAACACTGCTGAGGGCAGTGCCGCACAGGAAAAACCTTCTGACTTCCTAATGTCATATTCTGACTCAGTATCAAGAATGACTTTATTGTTAAACTGTATAATATGCATATTTAATATATTAATGTGCCAGTGATGATGAGACTCATACTCAAGGCAGACAGTCTGGGATTCATGGAGGGTGCTTTATTGTTTCACATTCTTTTTGCATATTCTGTATACAGGTTGGGGAAGCAAAATTTACAATATTTTGAGGCAGGGATTGAAAGACAGTGTATGACCAATTAGTTTATTGAAAGTCATGAGAATTTATTTGCCACAAGAAAATGTACATAATAGAAAATGTTTTTATTCTATGTGTCCTCCTTCTTTCTCAATAACTGCCTTCACACGCTTCCTGAAACTTGCGCAAGTGTTCCTCAAATATTCGGGTGACAACTTCTCCCATTCTTCTTTAATAGTATCTTCCAGACTTTCTCCTAATAGTTTTGCTCATAGTCATTCTCTTCTTTACATTATAAACAGTCTTTATGGACACTCCAACTATTTTTGAAATCTCCTTTGGTGTGACGAGTGCATTCAGCAAATCACTCTTTGACGTTTGCTTTCCTGACTACTCATATGGGCAAAAGTTTCTGAAAAGGTATGGATAATAGTGTTAGGTATGATTATGACATCAATATATGTTTGGTTTCAAAACAATTGACGAAGTGCCTGCTGAGAAAAAACAACTAAATGTTCATTGTAAATTTTGCTGCCCCACCCTGTATATGTGTGGTTTACTCTCATATGCAGATACATGACTTGTAAAGGCTGAATAAAAGACAGTGTGCAGCTTATGTAAACTGTTAAAAGCCTGTTGACTGCAGATGTAAAAGGGCAGCTTTCCCAGGAAGGGGCTGTGGATTTTCTCTCTGATCAGAAGGACAATCAGTGATTCAAGGCAGGGATTTGTATTAAAGAATCTAGAGTTGTAATTAAAATACAGAGTTAAGGGGACTATCACTCATTGTGGTTTAAGAGGAGAGTTGCATCATGAAACTATCAAACTGAAAGTGCTTTTACTTCCTTCCTCCTTAAAGGCCATGAACCTAAAAAGGCTGCAATGTGGCTTACACCAAATATTCACACACATGAAGAGATATTAAAATGTACCTTTTATTAAAGGACCAGGTTTTACAAATGTAATGTATCAGCTGAGTTGCCAGAATGGCACTAAAAGCTAAACTTTTAGCTTTAATATGAACGTAACATTACTGAAAGTGACTGAAAAAGGTTTTAAAATGACATGAAACATCCAGTGTTTCTGTAACAGAAAATGATGGTTATTTGATGACAAATGACCAACTATTTAAAAACAGGCAATACCAGCATATCCGGCACAGGTGAACAACACAGACCCTCTAGATCAGTGCACACAGTTTTACAGCTTACAAGCTACTTAAAATGTAAGAAAGATTTACCAACACTAAAAATATCCAAACATACAGTCATTTACACATATATACTGAGTATACTTTATAAATACAACCTAATAGGCAGACCTTGCATAATGCCAATGACACAATGCAGTTCAATACATTTGTGGTCAGTCCTGTTCTCTGATGACTTCCACTGAATAGATTCATCCAGGGTTTCATAGTGTGGACAGCAGCTGCTGGAACCAGCCTCAAGCAGATTAAGAAATGATCATCAGTCATGGTGGGATGGTATTTGGACTTACTAATGTGCATGTAGGAAAAATGACTGCTCTCTGATTAACTGTGATTCTAGGCTCTTTCTAGGCTTTTTGGAGGGAAGTCAGTGTTACAGTTTTTATAAGCAGTTCCAAAGTGCCTCTGTACATTTCCCTTCTTTGGAAAAGCAATGATAGACTGATAGATCAGGGAAAAAAAAGTCCTCATCCCATTCTGCATGGAAGTGGTACGTTTTTGATTTTTTACTTGGTCCAGCTCTCCCAGTTATTTTTATAGCCCTTCTTTAGTTGATATAAATGGGAAGTGTAACTAGTTCATTGAACTCACTGGAGTTTTGCAGGAGCTCATATGGTTGATCACATGTTTGACCACATGTATGAGGTGACTCTGTGTTAGAAGAGAAAAGATCTCAGACTGGACTCAACATTTCAAATGAATGAAATATCCAAAAATGTGGATGAAAGGTAATACATCACAGAGGAAGGGCATCACGGACACACATTTATACAAAAATACACAAATGCAGCTGAATAAAAAAGAAGCAGTGATAAAGGTTGTCTTTCAGGTGAAGCATTGAACATCATTTAAAGGTTAAACACAGTCCATTATGTCACTCTTCGCTGGTCCTCTTGGTTTCTCTGAGGTTCTGCTGTTGACATTTATCTACAAAATTAAGTTTTGCATAAAGTTTCACTTGTGGTAACAAAAAAAATCCCACAATGAAGTTTGATTTAACATCCAACTGTTTGTGTTGAATATTATTAGTCTTACCAGTCATCCATTTGGTGTAAAAATGGGTCCACACCACAATGAAAACACCCACTACTATTCCACTTAAGATCACAGCTGATCTGATCATCCATATGAGTTTGTCTGTCGCAGGAGAGAAGAAATGAACAAGTCTCACATTGAATTTACACACGACAACTTAACACACAACACACAGCTGGTTTCCTTCACTCACAGACTCTAGATTCAGTGGGTTTAATATGTTTCTTGAGGGTCTAAAAGAAATTAATAGTGTGCAGTGGTTTGTCAGGCTGCCACTAACACTCATTTACATGTATCACAGAGCATCCATTATGTCCCCAAGACTTCAACTGGCATTTATTTTTCATATGTCTATTCAGTTTAAAACATGAGGATGATCATTTATCAGTATTTCTTAAGGAGAGAGAATGAATACTGGATAAGACTGAGAAATTCTGTCACTTTTTACAGGTTTTTTTGAGAAATGAGCACTGAAGTAACAGTGATTTTTGTTGCATTTATGGACCAGTTTTGGGAGCCAACAAAGGCATATTTAATTTTCCTAAAATGAAAATAAAATGTTTGACAATAACCGTAGCTTACAGTATGTGCTGATTTTGTCACCTGACGTTGGTTTCACAGGATGAGTTAAAGCAGTAAATGCTCTGGAAGTGTTAACACTCAGATCTAGTGATTAAAACAAGAAAGTATAGAAAGTATGTTAAAACTCTTTAAGTGATCAGTACAGAACATATGTGAAATAAATGCATCTTCTTCAAAGGTGAAAATGACCTGTGGATGGTCTTAACATCAGCGTTGTCTGAGTCACACTTTTCTCTCTTTCAACAGCATCTACAGTGACAGAACACAGCATTGAACAGTGAATCTGTAAAATCTAAACACACAAGAATGAGAATGTACACAACTGCATGGACAGTCAGACTGTGTGTTTACTGTATATGATAAATGTAGTAAAAGCCGAGGCTTCATGCTTCTTGTTTGTGTGAGTTCACATAATCAAAATCCTCTACACTGACTGAAATTTTACTGTTAAACAATAAAATAAATAAGATTAAAAACAATCCTGAACCTAAAATGATTCTAAACTGTTTATTCATAGTTTAATATGTTACATCATATACCTTATTCTGAATTCTGGTGTAATTTTTGTCCTCTGAGAATAACTGTACTTAAACTATCTTTTTTTGTTAGTATTATGTGATGTCCTATTATTATTGCTGATGCAGTTTAATATTGTACATAACTTTACTATAGAGCATCATACTGCAGACAGTGGGAGATATGTATTTAATTGTATCAAGGGTTACACTTAAACTCACCTGTAGGTTTTTTCAATGTTGTTTCTGAGACAGAGCGGCCTTCAGTGGCTGCCTTTCTTTTATTTGGATCTTCAATACACAGAGAGTTTTAAAAGAAGACAGTTAAAACACGAAAATGTACAAAACTATTGTAGGTGGAAGAAGAGCTGAAAAGAAAAAAAAAATTACAATAAAATAAATAAATAAATACTTGAAAATATGATTATTTTTCATATTTTTTCCTCATCTGATCCTTTAAATGACCATTATTTCAATAAATCCGGATTAAGATTTGTGTTGAATCTTTTAGTGTTTGTACCCTAAGTAAACTAAAATAACAATGCAGTCTTGACATTTACAGAAGAATATAGCAGCTGGAACTTATTATGGAAACAACCTGGTTATTAAACAGATTTTAACTCTGAATTCACTGTAGACACTTACTTTGTACAGTGACAGATGTAAAGTCACTGTGTGGAGACGGAGGATCGGTGTCCTCGTGGTTGTTCTTACTCAAAAAATACTCTGGTGCTCATTTTGTAATAATCTTTCCTTCATAATTTCCTTCAGATCCCTATGTTCAAACTCAACTAGTCACTTTTATTGATATGATGTTTTAAATGATGGAGAAATATGAAATAGACGTTGGAATCCAGAGGTTGAAGTGACCTACCTGTGGACGTACTAAATGTCAGCTTTGTTTGGGTCACACTCGGTTTTATTTCAGGATCTACAGTAAGAGATGATATAGTTTGGTGTTAAATCTCTAACAAATTCACTGTTTCCAATAAAGTTGGAATAAAACGTTTTTACCTTTACACATGAAACGAGTGTGACAATGTGATTTATTCTTCACAGATAAAGTGTAACTGGGACTCAGTATGTAGTCATTGCACCGGGTCAAAGGTGATTACTAATGTGTATAAATGGGAATAGAAAGAGAAATGTGTCTAAAAATAAAATTATTTGAACTTTATGGGCAATAGTGTACAAATAAATATAAACACAACATGGGACAGCCAGTTTATGTGTAGACCATATTTTTGTACACTGTGTGTGGAAAGGCTGAGACGTTCAGGAAATCAGCAAAAGTGGGTTTCAAGTTCCTCAAATGAACAAAGACATAACTTGCAACAAAAGCCCTATAGCTTATTGAATGTGTTGAGTTTGTCACCTGACGTGAGTCTAACAGGATTAATTGTTGCTTAAAATAAAAATATATGGTAAGTCTTAGCCCTGAAACAATATAAAACAAAACGATCTACTGTGAAGTTGAAAATGTCCTACATGTCAATCTCTAATATGTACAAATAAGTGAATACGAACATGTACTGTATGCATATTCTAAACTACTGTTTTTAATATAATGTCATAGTCTGTCAGTTACACTTCATCTGTGAGTGTGAGATATGTAAAAGTAACAGTCAGTTCAGTCAAATCTATACATAACCAAAAAAGAAACCCTAGACCTAAGTAAAAATACACACATGCAAATTATGCCATACCTTGTAAGATGTTGTATTGATAATACCTGAAAATAGCACTTACTTACTTCCAATAAATAGGGAGGAGATGTCACTGTCAGGAGATCTAGAATTTATTTCTGCATGTTTTACAGTGTAGAAGCATTTCATTTTCACCTCAGCAGGTGACCTCTGATGTGCCATCGACAGTAGCTCAGACCCTGTCAGTGTCTGCAGACAAGACAAGGTTTTGACAATCCCACCACTCATAATGTAGAAAAGACACTGAGACGCAGAAATAAGTGACGGACTCTGACAGTTTAATGTGACCGAGTCAGTCTCTGTGATCACTGGTGGATCCATGATCAGTTTAGGTGGAAGAAGAGCTGAAAGATGAATAACAACGTGTTTTAAAACTTAGGTGTATTATGGTTTTTAACTGTGAAAACTGCATTTGTTAGGGAGTTGGGGTTAGTCAGATGCATAAAATACAATAAGGTTAGGCTGTTTAAATGTCTATGATTCAGATTAATTTTATTTATATGCCACAAATTATACAAATCACAGATCCTCCTCTAATGGCTTTATAATCTGCACAAATATAACTCAGTGTATCCCTTGAAATGTCCTGTTAATAAGCTTTAACAGAAAAAAATAAACTAAAGTCACAAAGCCATAGAGGAGGGATTTCTCATTCAGTATAATAATAAAAATATATAGAAAATTATATAAATGTAGTCATTTCACATAAATCCACGCCAACAACATGACACCATTACAATCTTAGATGTAATACAGAAGCAGACAACAGATTAAAACAGTATTTACTTACTTGCAATGAAGATAGTGGTGGTGTCACTTGGCATAGACGGAGACTCAGTTCCTCCGTTCTTCACAGTGTACAGACATTTCACTTTAACTTCAGCAGGTGAGCTCTGGTTCGCCATCAACAGCAGCTCACTGCCTGTCAGCGTTTGCAGACAAGAGACACGTTGGAGAGTTTGTCCTCCAACTGTGAAGAAATAACACTGAGAGAAAGGACCCGATGGTGGAGTCCGACAGGTCAGTGTTACTGAGTCTGTCTCTGAGATCAGCAGTGGATCCACAGTCAGCTCAGGTTGAAAAGGAACTGAAAGAAAAAATATTTAAGATAGATGTTAACATATATATGTCAAAAAATAACTCACTCATAATGAGCCTCCACCATTATTTGTAGATGTAGCAGTGCAAAATTGAAAAAGAAAAATAATAAAATCAAGAGCTGACCTTGGACTGAGAACCCAAAAAAGACACCTGCTGAAGGAACAATATGTAAATGAAAAATTTTAAGCTTGATGGTGGTTATTAAAATTAAAGTTACTAATTACAATCGCAAAGACTCAAATACATGCTAATTCTTGTGCAATTCTGTCAGATTTCCAGTGCTGCAATATAATACAAAGCAATAAATATCATCACCGTCAATTTGTTCCTTGCATATTGGATTCTACCTGTAGATTTGTATATTGGTTACATTGGTTACATTAACAGTAAGTGAAAAGAGATTTAACTTACTGAGAACAACTAACAACAGCTGTTGAGCCATGATGAAACTGAACAGTGTAATTATTCAGATGTCAAGACCACGTCTGTCTGAGTCTGACATATTGTTTAATATATCCTGCTCTCAGAAAAACCACAAGCACCTAAAACAAATAATACACTCAGAAAAACCACAGCACTGTGCACAGTTGAATATGTGACAACCTTTATAAAGCCCTGAGTACATCTGGTTTATTTGCTTCACACAGACAGATAACCAAGAGAAAATTGTATTGGTTTTGGTTCAGTTTGTTTGTTTGTTTACACTTTAGCAGCAAAACTATTGGTTGAATTCATACCAAATTGGGTTTATAGATTACCAGTGACTCAGAATAGATGTGGTTACATTTTGGGGAAAAGTAGGTAAAAGTTAAAATAGATTAGATTATAGATTTAATTTATTGGTCCCCGTGGGGAAATTCGTCTTCACTGACTGAAACATTACAAGAAAGACATTACATAACATACAAGAAAAAGATAACATAACATTACAAGAAAAAGACAGTAACATTATACAACACAGACAACAACAACAAAAGTAGATCTATGTACGTATGTTTGTATGAATTGTTTAAATCTTGTTTTTCTCCCATTTACTTATAATGGGCGAAATTTAAAATGTCTAGAAAAATATCCATTTTGTTGCAATTTACTTCAAATTTGGCACATATACAGAGGCAATTGATATTCTGACATCACCACATGCATAGACATGATGACATCAGCTGGATCGATGCCAAAATAAGCTACAATATGTGCGAGGGGTGGGGTTTGTTGTGCCTGGTACCATTTGTTTCATTTTGAGTAGCTGTCATTAAATATTTGCTGTGGAAAACAAGCTTGGGATGTCTTAAAAGTGAAAGTATTACACTTAAAGGGGACATATTGCAGATTAATGTAGGGCAAGAAAGTTCAAAATATCTCACAGATTGTAAAAAGTGCATGTTAAATACTTGATGCAATATTTTACTTTTTTTGTTAAAAAAAGAAAAGGATCATGTTTAATTTATAAAATGATGCTTTGAGGCAATATAACAGTCATTATTTTTTTTAAATTGAGGTGAAAGTGGTCCTTCCTTGTTAGCTTCCTCCATCCAGATGGTTGTAACAAGATGCATTAACACAAAGTCTCAGGTTTTACAGAATAAACTGGATGAAATAGGTAAGTTCAGTTGAGAAATTCTGGCACATGGAAAGGAAAGATTTATAACTAAGGAAGGCTCTGACTGAAAATTTCAGTCAGCAGTGAGAAAAAATGACATATCTTCTTATTTCTCTATAGTTAGAAATAATTTGTGCTAATCAACTTAAAAGTCCATAACAAAGTCTAACCCACATCATTTTTTACAACTCCATATCTAAGCAATATTATGGTTTTATACCAAAGTCTGACTTGGATTAATTTAATTATCAATAGCATTTAAAATAGTATTAAAAGGTGCCCTCAATCCAATGCTTAATATAAAGTGTTTGTTAAATGTTCAGTGGTTCATCATTAAAATAATTATTTTAGTATAAACTCTCATCGCTTGTTTATAGACAGTTGAAGCCATGCAATATTGACATTTAGAAAAATAAATAGATTAGTGTTTATCAGTAGCTTACTTTGTACAGTGACAGATGTAAAGTCATTATGTGAAGAAGGAAAATTCAGCTCAAACTGAAGCAGAGTCAGAGGCATTTTAAAGTCATAATACCACTATTAGCCACTAGGAGCAACTTAAAAAAAAAAAAAAAGACAGACACAGAACTTCAAACTTCTCTGAAAATAGCTTTATTTATAAAGCACCTTAAAACAACCACAGTGGACCAAAGTGCTGTGCAGAAGACTAAAGCACAATACATAAAATTAATAAAAGCATTAAGAAGCAATAAAATCAATTAAAATAAAACAAGTTAAAATATAAAAACAGAAACAAAATGTCAACATTGCAGGAGTGTTAAAAAGCCATGGAGAACAGGTGGGTTTTAAGAAGAGATTTTAACATCCTAAGACCCATGAAATGTCACCAAAGAGCAAGCTTTTTTAGTTTTTTATTAAATAAGTGCCTATATTGGAAACATCATGATGCAACAGTTTTTTCAGAAGCAGTTTTTAAAAATTTTATGGAATGGCCTTTGTGGTGGACAGTTTTCTTTTCCTTTTTTTTTGTATAAAGTTGTGAAACTCTTGTCCACAAATGTGGACAGAAAACCCATAGCTGGGTCTTAAGAGGTTAATAAAAACAGGCAACGAGGAGGCCTGGGAGCAGCAACAGCAAAGGCCCGATATCCTCAGAACTTACAGGTTGTTCTCGGCACCATCAAGAGCAGCTGATCAACTGATCTGAGAGAGCGAGTCAGTGTGTATGTGTGAAGGAGCTCAGAGAGGTGGGGTGGTGTAAGACCACCAAATCCACATAATGTAAAGAATACACTTTGACAACCTGAACTGACACTTAAGAAACTTCAGTTTGTAATATAACTTGTCTCTGCTGCTCAGTTTTATGACAGATTAAAACCTCTGCATGTGCTTTGTTCAGGATACTCCACTGTGTCCACAGTTTTAAGTCCACCTGAAACAAGTCTGTCTGAGCGTTTGCATCACTTCATAATTATTTCTGCATTGTCATCTGGACAGAATTATTTTTCGAAGATGGGGTGTAAGATCGAAAATTAATATCTTTTAAATCTCACAATACTTTGTATTTTCACAAAAAAATATTACCCGGCTTTTGTCACATTACCATTCAAAAGCTGTGTTAAAAAGTAATGCTTTAACATATATAACAAGGAACTAACACTTCTTGGTACTTTTATACACGTACACTGTGGCCTTTGTCTTCTCTATGGTTAGCTAAAAAAACTATGTGGTCTGTGAAGAGACCGGTAGTGTTAGTTTCACAACCTAGAAGTGTAACAAAGTGGTTATACAAAAAAGCACCATATGTTAACTGAAAATGCACCTGATGTTTAGTGCAAAGTTGTTCCATGTATGTTTTACAAGCTGGAGCTGATAAGAACACAGTCAGCATGGTCTTTGTCTTTGTCGTGCTGGAATTAGTTATTAGTCCTAAGTTTGTCATTAACAGCAGTAAATACAAACAAAACACTGGCTGGAAGTTTGTTGGATCATGATGATTTTGCTTTAATACATGAGTTGGATATACATTTAGATGCAGGATTTTAGGTTTTGTTATCACAGATGGAGATGGACTGAATCATAACAGTAATCTAAAAATGTAAATTACTTTAGCTGTTAATAATAAATGAGCAATTGTAAATGAATGTAATCACCAGTAGAAACAACTCTAATAAAAATACTGCTGCCCATTCAAGCAGTAGCATGTGACATGTAAATGACTTCATAAAATTATCATCATATACCAGTAACAGTAACATAGATAAATGCAAACACAAAAACAAAAGCTCAGGTTATACTAGAAATGATCATTTATCTTGTCATTTTTGCCATTAAATACAGCTGATTGACAGAGACACATTTAAAGACAATGAAAACCCTGCTGCTTTAGATATAGAGGACATTTCATTTAAGAATAAGTTTAATACAGCCTTCCTGGTCATATTCATGTTCTTGCACTGAATTATAGGCATGAAAAGTACAAGTAACAGTTGAAAAGACACAGTTTAACTTCAGCTATGTTCTCTCTTCCACACAGCTTAACAATCACAACAAGAGATGGTAATGAAGGTAAAGTCAGATTGATGCTGTTGAAAAATTACACAATCTGTCAAAGAAAATGGTCCAAGTTCAATGTTGGTAAGGTGCTGAGTGAGAAACTTATTCAAGAAAAAAATTCATCACTGTTTCATGTTCCACAGACTTATTATTGTAGCCCAGTGGTTCTCACTCTTTTTCTGTCAGGCCCCCCTTTGGAGAATGAAAAATCTCCAGCCCCCCTCAACCCCAACAACATTGTAACAGTGGTGCAATTATAAATTTTATTCAAAGAAACATCAATATTGTAACAATACTTTTTACTCTTCGTTGAATAATTTGTTGTGCAAATTAAAAATAACTTACATTTTTGTTTGAATAATGCAAATGAACTCAATAAGACTGCCCCCTGAGACAATATTTATCCAAATAAAAATAGGAAATGTGCAATTATCTTACAACTATGACAATAAAGTTTCTTTTTTTAGAACAGCAAACAAATTTTGGCAACAAAGATGAACCTTTTAACCATATCAGTGGCTGCAATGAACATACATTACATTGCACATCTCAGAACATTAAAGTACAAACTGTGCAAAAACACAAACATTGCACATTTTTCATTTACAGTCAAATCCTTGTCCATTCTCCAAACCTAAACTCTTTGTCTAGTCTAGTGACATGTCACCATGGCAGTAGATTTGTTTGTTGTACGTCCCTAATACGAGTCCCGGGTGCTCCAACACTAAAACATTAGTTCCACCTGTTACATTTTTTAACCTGAAGAAAAAAAGATTCAGGAGTGATCCCATGCCCCCCTGGCAAGCCTTCGCATCCCCTCTATGGGGACCGCCCCACAGTTTGAGAAACACTGATGTAGCCCAACACAACCAAAAGGTAAGATCCTTACATTGGATAAATAATAATGCAGTGATTAATATGTTTCATCTGGGACAATTTATTTAATCCTAACTGGTGCAATGAGTAACTTCTCATTTCTTAAACAAAATATCAAAAGACATATCCCAATATTATTCTCTTTCGGATTCCATGACTAAAACCAGGAATGATAGTGAGCCATCGTCTGCAGGGAAGAACTGGTGTCAGAAGTGATCATGACTAGAAATAACGTGAACCTTTGAAAGAAATTCCACAGACACAGTGTGAAGAGAACTAAAGGGATAGGGATTAAATTTATCAGTGACTCTAATCAGAAAAATGGGATCGATATGCTAAAAAAAAACAAAAACAGAGACTTCTTCAAAACCATAATTTTGCTGGAGAGCAAAAAAACTGGACTATGTTTCAGGTCATGTGGTCTGAGGAGTCCAGACTGACTCTGTTCCAGTGTGGTGGGGGCATCACGTTGAGAGGAGAAGGGGATGGAGTGATTACCCATCATGCCTAGTGCCTACAGTACAGGCCTGTGGGGACAGTGTTATGATCTGGGGTTGATGTGTTTTGTCAGGTCAAAGTTCAGCAACTTTATGTGTCAAAAACATGTGGTTAGCTGAACCTGAATATACTGAATGAGCAGGTTTTTCTATCAAAGGATATTTATTTTGGGAAGATGCCAATGACAGGATTCATCAGACTAACACTGTGAAGAGCAATTCAAGGAGCATGAGACATCATTTTCACACATGGATTTTCCACCAGAGTCCAGACCTGAACTCCTCTGAGAATCTTTACAAAGCAATTTGAGTCTCCTATCACTGATTCAAGAACAATTAATGCAACAATGGATGGGAATAAATGTTGTGATATTATATAAAATTCTTGAAAAGATGCTACAGTGAATATTTTCATTTTCTGCTTTTTTTTTTTTTTTTGTTTTTTTGGCCAAGCTGTGCATTTGTCTCATATTGCCTGTACAGTGCTATAAAACATACCCAGTCCATCAGCAGGTGAGGTTTGATCATCAGGGATAGTGGCATAAACATGGTATACATCAGGCTAAAAGAGAAAAAAAAACAACCGTAAGACATCTTCACATAGATGGTATCTCTTAACCTGTACAGTAGTCATGTTTAGTACAGTGCAGGGCTCACTCACATCTGTATTTTGAGGCTTTTGCTCGTTCAACATTTCAGAACCTGCCAGAAGAAAAAACACTTGTTTAACCAAAGAAAAAAAGAAAAAAAAAAAGAATAGTCCCATAAAATGTGTAATTGTATTACCTATAAACCTCAATGAACACTTTCAAACTGTTGTAGGTTTTCAGTTCCTGATACCTGGAACAAGCTTCAGCCTGATCTCTATCAACAGACACTGATTCCTTTGACTGATTTTAAAGACAGTGTTAAACCTCTGGAATCAAGGCTGTTGGTCTGTAAATGTTTGAACTGATTGTTCCTTTTTTTCCTGTTTGCAAATGCTTTTATTATTGTAAAACTGTAATTATGTGACTGTATGGCTGCCGCCTTGGCCAGGTCTCCCTTGAAAAACAGATCCCCCCCATATCAGTGGGACCAACCTGGTTAAATAAAGGTTAAATAAATAAATAAAAAAAGGAAGTGACTAAAACTAAAAGACCTTTATCTTGATTGACTCAAAAATATACTCCAGATTTAGATCTCTAATAGATCATGAGACCTGTAATTCTTTTCAAGCATTTCCTCTCATTTATGTTACTACTGTTTTTATGTTGAATTTATAGAGGAAAGGGATTTATTGTTGCCTTTTCTTATGTAATGACCAAGTATTAAAAGCTTTTCCAAATTACTTCATATTAAAGTTACATTCTACACCCTTCACTCTGCAAATGGGCTGAGAGCTATGACACTTGTAGAAAAAGTATTCATAGAAATATGCAGATAAAAACATAATCTCTGTCTGTACATATAGGTGAAAATGAAAAGCTCAACAGTAGAGCTGAAGGTACCAGGTACACAGGTGATCTGACTGTAGGCTGTGTTGTTAGCAGGAGGATCCTCTCCCTTAAAATGGAGAAAGTCTTGATTAAGCGAGAAAAAAACACAATAATAACAGAAACTGATTCCCATGAGGCTGCAACTCAGTTATTTTATCATTGTAATATTACAGAAAATAGATCAAGTCTGTTCAGTTACCATTTCTCCACAGTGAAGTTGTGTTGTGAGCATTAAGTCGCCTGCAACAGAGGCCAAAACACATAAAATATGGAACAATGTGGTTTGCAAATACTGTGATGCTGCATGACCAATGTATGTGCACATTACCGTTCCCTTTTGCTCGTGACCTGAAGGAATAAAGAAAGAAAAAATGTTTTTGATAAAGACCATGTTGTCAGTGTACAAGAATGCAGGACAAACAAACAACAGATGAGACCAACACAATTTGGGGCATTAAATAGTCTAATGTAACACTAATAAGTAATTACTTCATCAAAATTTAAAAAAAAAATAAATAAATAAAACCTGTCCTGATACTTTCATTTTATTTCAACTCCAAATACAAATTTATATGGAAAAAGCCAATCAAAAAAGAAAAGTAAATGTACTTTGACATGATGTATTCATTCATATATCACATTCATGTTTGTAAGTATAGATCCATTCCTCATGTACATTCAGGCTCTTACACATTGAAGAAAATGGGACAGTAAAATATTTATCACCATTTCTTTCAAGGCTGGAGGCACCAAGTGATAAAGAAATGGTGAAGGTGTGATTTGGCCCCATTTTTTCTGCAGACAAGTCTACAAACATGGTGTGCAACATAATATAATGGATGGTCTGAGCACAATTCATGTTTCCACTGAGTGGTGGACCATCCCAGGTGACTCCGAGTCCAGAGACGACACTTCTGGACTCTGTCAACATAAGGCCTGTTTTCATTTCAGTAAAGCTGGGCCTTTATGTCTGTAACTCTGGAATGTAGATCTTGAACATGCTTTGATCTGTGGTAAAGTGTGGTGATGGTGAAAAGAACCCAGTCACACAGTTTGAGAAACTTTAAATTAAGACTTACCTCTTATGAATGCACTTATCTGTAAAATTAAACAAAGTAAGCATTTAGATCACAACATTTGGGGGAAAACAAAACACAGAGGGTAATCTGAATACTTAATGGATGGAGGTTGTCATGGAAAACACAACTTTAACTGCATTTGTATACACTGGATGTACATGTTTATTCAGACTTTTATGATACAACACGATCGAGAGCGTTCTCACCACTTTTTCCTTTGTTGCAACAAACTACCAGTCCCAGAGAGATGACTCCCAGAATAACTCCACAGGCAGCCACTAATATTACCCACTTCCATATCCATGGTACTGTTTCTAAACAAAAGGCCACAAACAACCATCACTTTCAGTTCTTAATGAAAGTAGAAAGATTTACATAATCTACAGTACCGCTCACATCAGAGCCTGTCACAGCACAATGTAAACTATGCAATATACAGTGATGCTTTGGTGATAATGTATGTGAATATGTAAATTAAATTAGAAATATTAAAAACAGGTATCTGGACTGTGACATGTCAATCCTGCAAGAAGTCATATGTATTTTTTGTGTTGTAGAAATAGGGCCTGGCCAAGCGAGTAACAGAGTGGAAAAGCACTGTGCAGCAATACTAATCATTCCATATCTGTTATTAAAAATTAATTTAGAAACAACCATAATAGCTCAAATTATGGGTCTAAGCAAGTTCTTTAACATGCCATTAAGGAATAATTAACCAAATATTTAATAAAAACATGAATTTATCATCACTGACAAAGTAAGGAAGTGAGGAAAAAGATACAGCAGTTATTCAAGGTTTGGAAAAAACAAATATTTAGCATACCACACTTTTCTTAATATATGAAAGTACAATATATCCAAAAATGTAACTGATATCATTTTTAGTTTAGTTTTAAAGACATTAATTCATGGTTATGGAGTGAGAATCCAAAAAAGTACAGTGGCGACTCGAGTGAGGTGATGCACCATAAAAATAATCAAAGATTTTATTACGATACTGATCAAATGATCAGTCTTTGGCCACATATGTTTCATTACTATATTTAATACACATCTTTCAGCTGTTTTTTTTTTTTTTTTATAATAAATAACATTCAAAATCATTATAGTATTTGATTATTATAAAATATAAGATTAGACACAGGCATATATTTTGAACATATTTATTTACACATTGGTATTTACACTCTGAATTTATGCTGTATACGTGCATTTACAACCTTTACCATTCTTAATTTACATTTTATTCTCATATATTTTCTTATCCACTTGTAATTCAGGTACAAATTAAATTAAGACAGTTTTAGAAACTAGAAATAGTTGTCTTTTATGCTGAGTAATCAAAAATATTATTTTAGATTAAAAAGAAATTGAACCTGATGTTCAATTTCGTTTGGCCAGGCCCTATAATAATAATACTAATAATAATAATAATAATAATAATAATAATAATAATAATAATAATAATAATAATAATAATAACAACTTCTTTGTACTATGACAGTAATCGGGACAGTTAGAACAGTAGTGAGTTACCAGTTAACTAAACAGTAGTGAACGAACAAAACCAAATTTTTTTAAAGGCAAAAATATAAATATTTACTTTAAATAATTAAAAGGAAATAAAACAAAAATGAGTGGGAACTATACCCAATCCCGATAAAAGTGCAATAAAAAAACAAAAAGAGACAACATCACGTCATAAAAATAGTGAAAGTGGTTGACAGTCATTGTGATGGAATGTACTAATTATTATCTTATGTTATTATATATTATATCTAATAATCTTATTTGTATTTTGTTTAATTTAGCTAAAGGACAGTCATATTTCCCTTTGGGATAAATTAAGTGAATCTAAATCTCAATGTCTTCCAAACTCCTACTTAGTTCAGAAACTACCAGCAGAAAATAAAATGTGGAAGAGACTGAATATCTAAAATTAAAGAAGTATTTAAGTATTTAGTGTTAGTGAGATGTATGAGGTATTTTGCTTCATTTTCTCACCTTTATTACTTGAGTCTTGCTTTTGTTGGGTCACATTCAAAACACTCACTTTAGAAGTACACAGAGGTGTCTGATCTAATAAGTAGAAACATTTATAACAGTGTTATAATGTATCTTGGAGTATTTGACGCTGTTGTTGTGAATCTCACCTGTAGGTTTGTGTTCTGATGTTGGATGTAGAGCAGCAGAGGTCAGACTGATGGTAGGATCAGTCATAATTTCTAAAGGACACAAACAAAAGTGTGAACCTGTGTAGTAGGCTGAGGTGACTGATCTAATGAATAGTCGCAAAGATTTATAACATATATAGTGTTGTGTTGTATCTGAGAGTATTTGATGCTCTTGTTCAGAATCTTACCTGCAGTGTTGTGTTCTGATGTTGGGTTTAGAGGAGACTCATCAGAGGTCGGTATGTTTGTGAAATCAGTCACTAGTTCTCAAGGACAAAAAACAAAAGTAAAGTCAATTTTTATCATATACATTTCTTCTCTAGAAGTGCTACTGTCACATGGTTTATAAATGGTCAAAGTATCTCACGGACAGGAGTTACAGGATCAAAAGTACCAGGTCAGAATACAGTGGACATGTAGAGTGGATCCTACCTGGTGTCACTGTGAGAACTGGTTTCTTGTTGGACTCTGTGTTCACAATATCTAACAATTAAAAAAAGAAAACTCTGATTGGTGTCTGTCAATTTAGTATGTATTGAAATATCTTGCATACAAAGAAGTGACTCTAAACTGAAACAGTTTACAGTTAGACATCTTAATAACTGTATTCGTATTCATCACAGATACAGTGTGGCCATAAAATGTCATTTTGATTATATTTTTAACCATTTTAATTGACATAAGTACATTTTTGTAGATACAATATGTGATAGTTTTCCATTTCATATATTTACCTGCAGCTCATTTTAGAAATAGAATCACATACAGTTCAGTCTCTGCAGCGTCTGAATGGTGACTTACCAGTCAAACTGTATCCATCACTACGAGGAGACACAGAGCTGTCTGACAAACTGTAATCACAGCTCACATCTTTCTTCTGGACTACATCAAGGAATCTCAACAACTCATTCACTGGGACAGAAAACTGGCAGATCCTCTGTTTGTTTGAGGTCTTTTTACCCCAGGTAGTTGCTGTTATTTGGGGACGAGTTGATTCTCCAAAGTACAGGTTACATCGTGTGTCATCCTTCACATGTTCAGGTAGTGAACACACAATGACAAAACTTTCATCACGATGAACACTTATCTGTGGTTTTTGACCTAAAAATTATAAGTAGTTTAGTATAAATGACAATGAATAAGCTGTTGGAACAAACTAGTACAGTCACTGACAGAAGACTACCTTCAAAGATAAAAGAAACATAAGAACACTTACTTTGTACAGTGACAGATGTAAAGGCACTGTGTGGAGACGGAGAATCAGCCTCCCTGTGGTTTACACTGTAATAACATTTTAGTTTAACTTCAACAGGAAGATGTTGATTCACCATCAGATCAGCCCCTTTCAGTGTCTGTACACATGATGAGTCTCCTAAAATTCTTCCACTTAATGTGTAGAAATAACACCTGGATACAGACACAGATGAAGGAGTCTGACAGTTTAATGTAACTGAGTCTGTCTCTGTGATCACTGGAGGATCGATGATCAGTGTAGGTGGAAAAAGAGCTGAAAAAATATACAATAAAATAAATAAATACTTGAAAATATGACTTATGACTTTATTTTTCTTTTTTTTTCCTAATGTGATTCTTTAAATGAACTTTACGTTAATAAATCCTGATTAAGATTTGTGATGAATCTTTCAGTGTTTGTACCCGAAGTAAACTAGAATAACAATGCAATGAAAAAAGGCTGTGCCAAATACTTGCACTGTATTTACTTTTAAATTATAGTTAATTTAGAGTACACAGTTATACAGCATAGAGGTTCATATTCATATTAAAACTCAACTTGTTGCTTTTGCTGATACTTACATTGAACAGTGATGGAGAATGAGTCACTGTATGATGATGCATATTTTTGAAAGTAAAAACATTTTACATTAATCTCAGTTGGTGGACTTTGTTTCACAATTGACAACAGCTCAGTTCCTGTCAGTTTCTTCAGACATGAAAACCGTTTAGCAGGTTGTCTTCCAATAAAGTAGAAACACTCAGATACAGGTGATGGAGTCTGACAGTTTAATGTAACTGTGGCTTTCTCTGTGATCACTGGAGGATCAACCAACAGTTTAGGTGCACGAAGAACTGAAAGATTAAAAATACATAGATTTAATACCTGTATGATCACTTAATGAATAGAAAATGTGATTTAAATGTGATCAATGGAGGTTATTATACTATCAGAGTATAAAACTGCATGAAAATATTACAACAAAATAATATTAATAGACTACAATAATACAATTATAGCAGTACATCAGACTTCGTAAAGTCAAGTCAAGAACTTACATACCTCGTCCTTTTACTTCAAAAACTAAATCTGTTGGGGAAAAAAAACAAAGAAATACAAAATGTACTGTTTTTTCCACACAGTTTACTAAAATCATTCATTCTAATATAACAGCCATGTACATTATTTGACTTTAGTAAAGTTATACAACTATGTTCCGTTTTTGCTGAAAACAGAGATGTTTTATGCTTCATAGAGACACAATTTGAGTTTGATTAAATGGATCTGTTTTGAAAGTGAAAATCAAATAAGAGATTAAACTCACATGTGAGGATGAGTATCAGCAGATGTCCAGCCATGATAAAAGCATAAAAATGTAAATGTCCTATAGTCCTTTAAAGGCTAAACTGGTTTATCTGACTACACAAACTACAGATCACTTGTCACTCCCTGATTCACTCTAGAAAACCACACACAGAGGTGAAAAAGGCCTCCCACACCAGTGACACCACTGAAAAGACCCAATAAGTGCTTTGTATTTAGATCAACTCTAGTGTAGTGTTGAGTTTCTCATACACAAAACTAAAGAGTGTTCATCACCTTCCCCTTTTTTCTTGCTTATTGTTTGTCTGGACGGACGGACGGACGGACGGACGGACGGACGGATGGATAGATAGATAGATAGATAGATAGATAGATAGATAGATAGATAGATAGATAGATAGATAGATAGATAGATAGATAGATAGATAGATAGATAGATAGATAGATAGATAGATAGATAGATAGATAGATAGATAGATAGATAGATAGATAGATAGATAGATAGATAGATAGATTACCAGCCAGTGGTGGCTTTTGTTACAATGATGATAGCTGTTTTTTTTTTTTTTTTATCACATTTTTTTTTTTTATTTTCTTGAAGACAAAAAAGAAAAAATGTATAACACAGCAAATTTACAATACATTTCATGCATGTATGATATGTTAAGATAAAATGATGACCCCAGTGAGTAGCGGATTTGTATTCTCTCAGTGTTAAACTAAGCTATGCTAAGCTAACTGGGTGCAGCTGTGAGTTCAGTGTGTAAGATTCAGATTTTTTTTTTATTGATGCACAGAGAAAGAAACATATATATACATGAGCAGTTTACAACAGATATACATGAAAGGGAACCCCAAAGAAGCAAGAGTGCTTATAGATAGGGGATCCAAGCAACCAACAAATAGAATACAAACTCAAGTGGATCAAAATAAAGAAATAGAATATAATATTCATAGCTACGCTTCTATGAGTATATAATCTCCAGAAAATAAGGACAATATTTCTGTTATGTAGAAAAGGCACTGATATGTGAAGAGTGAATGTCCCACCTTCATGTTGAACCACCTTGTTTTGCTGAATTTTATTGTCTTTTCTTTTTTCTTTTTTTTTTTCCGTAACAAGCAGTAACTCTGAGGTGCCTTAAAAGCTCCTACCAAGAAGGGACCGGTGCTATTTTTTCTTTAAATATACAACCCAGAACAGACCAAACACCTACTCCAAGGAGGGTCTGTCATGTTTTTAGTGGCCACAGCTGGAGTAGCTGGGGGTTTTCAGTCTGCATCTTCACCACTAGATATCACTAAATATCATACATTAAACATTTAAGGAAGTAGCATAGTTTAACAATAAGAAAACAGATTCCCAAGAGAATATGAACACAGCAGTTATAGTTTTGTGTCAGTCGGTTGCTAATTCATAATCGTATATGACTGACATAGTTGAAAAGCCAAGTGGTGTTTGGCCTCCTACTCCAGTCCTTGTGGTGTAAAACCCAGAGGTGGAGGTGACTAAACAGAGATGTAATGGACTGAACACGACTAAACTTTATTATCTGTGACATCAGAGTGGGTTAATCAACTACTTCCTGTTATTTCTGGAGTCCTGAAAGTGTATCTCACTCAAGGCAACTTGGCAATCCTGCAAAAATCATCCAATCATGTAACAATGACAAGTAAAAACAACTCTGATTGGCTGCAGGGCACAAAAATGCACCCAGAATGAATCTTACATTCTCCAATGAGAGCACAGCCTTGTATCACCTGCTCAGCAACAGTTTTAACAACCACGTATACACTGATCAGTCCATCACCCTGAAACCAGGAAGTGAACATAGTCATGCAGAAGTTAAAGTTCACTTACAAACAACATGACTAAATGTTGATGTGAACTATAGGAGACAGGATGAGTATTATAAGACAGTAAATTAACATGTAATTTTAATTTTCCTGAAAATAATATGGTTAAACAGCTCTTCTACAAGTAATTTTAAGTGGGTGCAGCTCTTCCTTTGGAGCAGCACTCAGATTATCTTATCATTTAAACTAACTTTTATTTAAACTAATAAGACAAAAATACTTTATATATTTATTTCAATTTCTTACTATAATTATGCACAGTTTTTATATTTCTTAGTCATGTTGTCATTTCATGTTTTCTTATTTACATCTATTACAAATCCAATGAAGTAAATACAATTTACAGTTATATACAGTAAATGTGTTTTCTAATGATTAACATCTATTAATTTACATATAAATGACAACATGTCTTCTTCTTTGCAAAATAAAAACAAGACACAGTGATTGGATTTGACGTCTCAGTCCTGCACACGGTGGGTCTGGACTGATGAGCTCCCTCCTTTGGTGTGATTCTGGTTGTATTTGTTATTCTAAAAAAAATAGTGAACCAGATATTAATGGGGGTTTTTCTGCATGGTGTTTTAGTTAAAATCATTACATCTTATATATCAGTTTTTTGAGATCCAGTTTACAATATACAGTTTACCTAATACATTTTTATGATAATATAAGTATATTTATTTGATGTCCACTGTCCATCAGCCACTGAAATATTTGGTTCTCACCAATACATTTCTGAGCGAACAGAGCTATCAATCCCAGCAAGACGACGCCCACAGATCCCTCACAAACACATACAACTATCAGCAAATTCCACATCCATGTTTCTGTTTTTAGAAAAATAAAGTCAGTTTCACCTCTTCCAGAATGTAAAAAGACTTTCTGTCAGTCTATGGCATCCATCCCATGATATTATAATAATATACAGTAATATATGATATATCAAATACATGATGCCAGTTTTTGGTGAACATGTTTAAGACAATAAAAAATAGAACAAAAATGTATGATAAAAATAATGAATTTTTAGTGTTAATAAGAAGCATCATGTGTGAAGTATTCTGTTCTCATTTCTCAACTGAGCATGTGAAGTAGGTTGAGGCTGAGTATTTGATGCTGTTGTTGTGAATCTCACCTGTAGATTTGTGTTCTGATGTTGGATATGGAGGAGCAGCAGAGGTCAGACTGATGGTGGGATCAGTCATTATTTCTAAAAGGACAAACAAACGTATGAGCCGGTGACTGATCTAATAAATAGTCACAAACATTTATAACATATATAACATTTTATTGTATGTGCTCTTGTTCAGAATCTTACCTGCAGTGTTGTATTCTGATGTCGGGTTTAGAGGAGACGCATCAGAGGTCAGTATGTTTGTAAAATCAGTCACTAGTTCTCAAGGACAAAAAACAAAAGTAAAGTCAATTTTTATCATATACATTTCTTCTCTAGAAGTGCTACTGTCACATGGTTTATAAATGGTCAAAGCATCTCATGGACAGGAGTTACAGGATCAAAAGTACCAGGTCAGAAAACAGTGGACATGTAGAGTGGATCCTACCTGGTGTCATTGTGAGAACTGGTTTCTTGTTGGACTCTGTGTTGACAATATCTAACAATTGAAAAAAGGAAACACTGATTGGTGTCTGTCATTTTAGTATGATTTGAAATATCTTGCATACAAATGAAAAGCTATTTATATTATTTGTCTGAACTTTTCTCTGAATTTGACTTTTTGTTATACAGTATATACTGTAAATTTCACTGAATTCACCAAAAAAAAAAAAAGTGACTCTAAACTGAAACAGTTTACAGTTAGACGTCTTAATAACTGTATTCGTATTCATCACAGATACAGTGTGGCCATAAAATGTTATTTTGATTATGTTTTTAACCATTTTAATTGACATAAGTACATTTTTGTAGATACAATGTGTGATAGTTTTCCATTTCATATATTTATCTGCAGCTCATTTTAGAAATAGAATCACATACAGTTCAGTCTCTGCAGCATCTGAATGGTGACTTACCAGTCAAACTGTATCCATCACTACGAGGAGACACAGAGCTGTCTGACAAACTGTAATCACAGCTCACATCTTTCTTCTGGACTACATCAAGGTATCTCAACAATTCATTCACTGGGACGGAAAACTGGCAAATCCTCTGTTTGTTTGAGGTCTTTTTTCCCCAGGCGGTTGCTGTTATTTGGGGACAAGTTGATTCTCCAAAGTACAGGTTACATCGTGTGTAATCCTTCACAGGTTAAGGTAGTGAACACACAATGACAAAACATTCACCACGATTAACACTTATATGTGGTTTTTGACCTCAAAAAATATAAGTAGTTTAGTATAAATGACAATGAATAAGCTGTTGGAACAAACTAGTACAGTCACTGACAGAAGAATACCTTCAAAGATAAAAGAAACATAAGAACACTTACTTTGTACAGTGACAGATGTAAAGGCACTGTGTGGAGATGGAGAATCAGTCTCTCCTTGGTTTACTATGTAACTACATTTTAGTTTAACTTCAGCAGGAGGACGTTGATCCACCATCAGATCAGTCCCTGTCAGTGTCTGTACACATGATGAGTCTCCTAAATTTCTTCCACTTAATGTGTAGAAATAACACCAGGATACAGACACAGATGAAGGAGTCTGACAGTTTAATGTAACTGAGTCTGTCTCTGTGATCACTGGAGGATCAATGATCAGTGTAGGTGGAAAAAGAGCTGAAAATGAAAAAAGGTTGTGTCAAATACTTGCACTGTATTTACTTTTTTAAGTAATAGTTAATTTAGAGTACACAGTTATAGAGTACAGAGGTTCATATCCATATTAAAACTCAACTTGTTGCTTTTGCTGATACTTACGTTGAATGGTGATGGAGAACGTGCCACTGTATGATGATGCAGATGTGTAAAGGTAAAAACATTTTACATTAATCTCAGCTGGTGGACTTTGTTCCACAATTGACAACAGTTCAGTTTCTGTCAGTTTCTTCACACAGGAAAACTGTCTGGCAGGATTTCCTCCAATAATGTAGAAACACTCAGATGACAGTAACTGTGGCTTTCTCTGTGATCACTGGAGGATCAACCAACGGTTTAGGTGCACAAAGAACTGAAAGAAAGAAGAGCTTAAAATTCATGTCCATGAAGTGTTATAGTTTATTAATAAAAGAGTACCATTAGTTACCAGTGTTATATACAGAAACAGTAGCAACAAACTTGAAAATAAAATAAAATAAAATAAAAGATAAAAATTAGAAAATAGCTGAATACACTTAATACTATTCAGTGTAACATGGGGACATATTGCAACCATGGAAGTTAAAGTGGATCATGAGTGCATATGAAGTTGAAGACGTCTCACAGATTGGTCATTACACACAAGTTCATTAGAACCTGATTTTAACTTTTCACACTGTTTCAGTTTCTGTCACTTTAAAAATATGTGAGCTGCCCATGCCCATGCCTTTCCTGTTGGTGCCATTCGATACCATTATCTAGACACCAAAGGTTAACAACCACAGCTCAAACTGAAGCTGATTCTGGGGCTTTTTAAAGATATAATACCATTATTAGCCACTAGGAGCAGCTTAAAAATAACCAAACAAACAAGAACTCTGGCCCCATAGACTTACACTGAACTTCTCTCTAAAAATATTAATTCAGTTTGTTTTTTTTCCAGGACTCTGGTCTTGTGTTTTACTTGAAACCTCTAGTAAGTAATGTGGTGGTCCCCCCTTAAATTACTGCTCTGTTAATGAGATCTCAGGTCACATGTAAATCTTTGATATGATGTCATCATGGTTCCTCTGTTCCATCATAGTTAGTCTATGATTAACACCCTGCTACCCTGCTAGTATGCGAAGGCTGGGTCCTGGAGGACACACCACATACACCAATATCTAAATGGCTTGTTCCAGGTGCAGTTATCTGTAGGCCTCAAATTTCTCTGTTGAGGAGACTTTTGGACAGACTTTCTGTTTAGAGGCCCTAGTTTTATAACTGAGAAACAGATTCAAACCTTATCTGTCACAATCAGACTTGGGAGTAATGTGTTACAAAAGTAATACATTACAGTAACAGATTACTTTTTGCTGTAACACAGTGGTGTAAGGCATTACTAATCAATTTTCAGTAATATTTTACTTGGTTCATGTTCAACAGCGCTTGCACTATAACACACTTTTCTCCTATAATTTAACAGCTCAAATGAAAAAAAACAAAAAACAAAAAAAAACAAAAAACAAACAGCAAGACCGTGAGACCTTAAGGAATCAAAAATGCAGCAGGAAAGTTCTATTTCCTGTTGGTGTTCACCCAATGGGTGAAGATGGCAGAAGCCAGTACATTCACGGCATGGATGCAAGGTCATTACTAACCCTATCCCTACTTTCAAAAAGCTACTTAGCATGATCCCTGTGATCAGCAGTTCATCAGATTGGGTTCTACTGCGTTGCGTACACACCATATATGATGAGAGCTTGTATGTAACTCAAAAGTAATACAGGAGTCATGTAATGCATTACAATTCTGAGACAGTAATATTGTAAGGTAAGGAATTACTTTTAACTTCCTGAGACCCAGGAAATGTCAGCAAAATACAAGCTTTTTTTGTTTTTTTATTAAATAAGTGCCCATATTGGAAACATCATGATGCAACAATTTTTTCAGATGCAGTTTTTAAATTTTTTATGGTTTGTCCTTTGTGATGGACAGTTTCTTTTTTTTTGTTTTTTTTTTTTGTATAAAGTTGTGCAACTCTTGTCCACAAATGTGGACAGAAAACCCATAGCTAGGTCTTAGGAGGTTAAATAACAGTAACAAGTAATCTGTAATGAATTACAGTTTGGAAGTAACTTGCACAACACTGGTCACACTGTGTCTCCTGTAATAATACATTACAATAGTGTTTCTGCTTTACACAAATAATGACTAAATTATAATATAAGTGTAATGTCATCAGAAAGGCAAGAAAACTGACCTTGTCCTTTAACCTGAGAAAGGCAATCTGGTAATGGAACAACAAAACATACAATATTATACATGCAGTATTTTATTAAAAAAAACAACAACAACAACTCTAAAGCAGGATGTTTCATTCACTTACATATCAGGAGAACTAACAGCAAAGATTGAGCCATGATGCAGTTAAATACTGTGAGTGTCAAGAAATATCCCAGACTATACCATTCTTTTAGATACAGTAACAAGGTATCATTTCACTGAACGTGCTCTGCAAGAGAAAAAGATGCAGAAAAGCATGATATACAAACATCCACGTGCACGTCTAATGTAACTAACAAAGTGCTGTTTAGATTGGATTAGTAACACTGATAATTCTGTAACAGTAATAATCACAGGTTTTTATAGTGACAATAAAAACTACTGTAAATTTCTTCCAGCAAAGTAATATTTTGATATAAAAATGTTAGTTTGAGTGCATGAGGATTAAAATCTCTGAGACAACTGCCTTTAGTAAAATTACTTGTTAATCTGAATGTAAACAATGTTTTGCTCCTTGACCTATCAGATCTAAACATCATTGAAAGCTGCACAATAAACAGATGAGTAAAGATACAGTAAACACTGAGGCAACAGAAACTATTTTTAGGCAGAAATAATTCAAAGACATTCCTTACTTTGATAAAGTTATGATCCTTTCTGCTCTGCTTTGGTCTCCATTATTGTGTGAATGACTAGTTTTAATTCTACTGTTTCTCTGCTTGTTTCCAACACTGTCTCTGGGGCTAAGCAGGTCACAGAAATGCTCATGGTGTTCAAAATAGCTTCTAACTGCCTGCTGTGGCTGAAAATGAGAAAACAAGAAACAGCAACAGTCGGTGTCACATTCTCACCAGGTTCAAAACTGAACACACTCACTGAAGACTGTTTTGGCCTGAACGATAACCTGTACTGGCTTCTGTCAAGACTCAAGACTAGCAGGAAGTTCACAGATGATACTAATAATATTTATGACGACGCATATATGACAGTGAGGTATATCAGCAAAACCAATGCCTCGTCCACACTAATGCAGATATTTTGCAAAGCTGACATTTTCCTCTACTAGCGGAATTGTACCCGTGGTGCCGTTGTATGATCTTGTGGTACAACAGCGGCATTGTACCCTGTTATGTTCATTGTAGATAATGCTGTTCACAGCTTATCAAAATACGCCATCTAGTGGCCATTGTCAGTTCGCTTCGTTTAGAATAGTAGAAGAAGAGTTAGACAAGAAGTCATTAAAAACGTTCTCACCGCAGTACGTGGCAGCTCTACTTTCCTTAGTTTCTTTTATTTTGGTGTTTGTTAAAACATCGTCTGTAAGTATTATACAGTACAAATGATTCCACACTTTATACATTGTTGTCTGGTTGTGCATTTGAGTGTCAGAACGTTCTCAACAGGGCCGTGCAGAGAGCTATAAAGGGGCAGGAGCTCAAACTTCCAAAAGGGCACATGAAAACGAATAACCCCCAATTACATATGATTTGAAATGTTTAATAAATCATTACACAAAGTATATATTTTTACATTAGTTTGGCAGACAGCTACAATAACAATATGTAATAACTTACGAAGTTGAATAAAGTGATAAAAATTAGGTTTGAAATTCTTTCTTGTTGTAGCCTCCTTGCAGGCCAGGTGAGGATCACTCTGAAAAGGATGGTCTCACTGGTCTTGAATAATCCCCACCCCAAATTGGCAAGTTCTGGAACTGCAGACATTTACAGGAAGATAATTAATGCGTGTGAATGGTGTCCCTAATGCCCATGAATTGTATGTAATGTTATTCCTTATATTGTGCTTACCTGTAGTACTTTTTTTCACCCAGTGGGTAAGGGATCTGCTACTTTTAGCAGCTTCAAGTAGCTCCTTTCTTTTTTGTTTAATGCGTCTTTGTTTGCGAGGCATCTTCCAACTAAATAATAAAACAATAAAATATATAAGAAATACAACAAATACACCCACATACACACCATGCATGTCAAGTTATTTTATTATTCATGAGGGAATGCAAGTGGTGAGTGAGTGGTTGGTGGTGGGCAGATGTGGCTACAACAGTAGTTTGCCACCAGTGTGTATGGAATGAATACAAAATCCAATGAAAAGTGTCACTGAGTTTCCAAAAAAGATATATAATACTAATGCTACATCTTCATCATCATTATTATTACTGTATTTATTATTATCATTCAGTATTATCATTATCAGTATTATTATCATTCAGTATTATCATTATTTTCCATACTCCACATTCTAAGCAAGTCCTTGGAAATACCTTGTTAAAATTATTTGAAAACTGTGAGCTGGCTGTTGCTTATTTTCATTCAATAAATGTATCTGACTAATTAGACTTGACTCAGACTGCACCTATTCTGTGTATAGTAGGCTACTGTAAAAGATGTGCATTTTCTACAATGTAAAAATACATATATCTCAGTCTCAACAGTGAGGACTATTACCATGTGTTACAATTTTGCGGGTATAACTCAACAGTTTATGGAAATAAAACATAAGCAGACATGCGAGTGCTGCAGCAGGACTCAGACTCAGGTGGGCACCAGCTGTTACAGTGGGCTAGTCTGGGAGCTAATGCCATGACGTGATGATGATATTGAATTATTTACTCACTTACGATCGGTTTTTGGCCCCAAAACTATAGTTGTTGAAGAATAGGACCAGGACTGAAAGCGACAAGTGAATGTTTTGCCACATAATGGGGTGGACTCTCACGTACCTTGAATCACGGAGCTCCTCCTCCTCGTTCATTCTCCAGACCAGGACATGTGCGCGTGTGTGTGTTGCAAGGTTGTACAGGAGGAAGGGGCGGGGCGTGACAGAGATGAAAGGGCACCATGACCAGGTCCAGTGACAGCCAAAGTAAACCACTCTAAACATTCATTATCATTGAACAGAAATTTAGTCACGAACATTTTAGTCATGCAGTTTTTTGCTAAAAAAAAAAAAAAAAAAAAAAAACCGGTAAAAAGGGCACTCAAGGGGCTCAAGCCCCCCCCCCCCCCCCCCCCCCGGCCCTCTGCTTTGCACGTGCCAGCTGTGACCTTTGTCTTCTCTATGGTTAGCTAAAAAACTATGTGGTCTGTGAAGAGACCGATAGTGTTAGTTTCACACCCTAACAGTGTAACAAAGTGGTTATACAAAAAAGCACCATATGTTTATATAAAATGCACCTGATGTTTAGTGCAAAGTTGTTCTATGTATGTTTTACAAGCTGGAGCTGATAAGAACACCATCAGCACGGTCTTTGTCGTGCTGGGATTAGTTATTAGTCCTAAATTTGTCATTAATAGCAGTAAATACAAACAAAACACTGGCTGGAAGTTTGTTGGATCATGATGATTTTGCTTTAATACATGAGTTGGATATACATTTAGATGTAGGATTTTAGGTTTTGTTATCACAGATGGAGATGGACTGAATCATAACAGTAATCTAAAAATGTAAATTACTTAGCTGTTAATAATAAATGAACAATTGTAAATGAATGTAATCACCAGTAGAAACAACTCTTTAATAAAAGAGCTGCTACCCATTCAAGCAGTAGTATGTGACATGTAAATGACTTCATAAAATTATCATCATATACCAGTAACAGTAACACAGATAAATGCAAACACAAAAACATAAAGCTCAGGTTATACCAGAAATTAGGACTGTAACGTTACACGAACCGAACCGTTTCGGTACACACCTGTTCGGTACACAGCTGTTCCGAAACGGCACAGTATATTGAGAAAAAGAAAAAGGAACGAAAGGCGTCGTTCGATGCGGAACTTTAAATCCGCGCAAGTTCCACATGGACATATGGAACTAGCGCACAATGACTCGAAACATAAATAGCTGCTTCCATAAGGTTAAAAAAAAACAACAAATATGATGTGAACCTGAAGGGAAGACACTGAAGACCCTCCACCATCATTACAGTCCTGTTTGGGATCAGTACGGGTTCAGGTGAAAGACAACAACGAGGAAAGAGACGTTAATAAGACGGACGTTATCTGGTCCCTAGGAACTACGGTAGTTCTAAAACACTGACACTAGCTCTCTCTCTCTCTCTCCCTCTCTCTCTCTCTCTCTCACACACACACACACACACACACAGACACTCACACTCACACACACACACTCACCTACACACACGCTGTATAATAGAGGAATAGAACCCGGGAGTTGGAAGTTGTAAAGGAGTTGAAAGGATGTAAAGTTTCACTTTCGTTTCACGCCAGCGTTAGTTATTACGTTAGTTATGGACCAAACACTCACGTATAACACCCCACCCCACCCCACCCTTTGACGAAAAAAAAAAAAAAAAAAAGAAATCCCCCCCTTCTGTGTTTTTGACAAATTGCACCCTGCACACACACACACACACACATACACACACACACACACACACAAAGTGGCCTAAACAGTTTATCTATCCTAAAATAAATAATTAGGTTAATTTATTTGTCCATGTTCCTCTTCAGTTTGTTTTAACAGAATACCAGTTTGCTCTCTTGTTAATGTTGCACTTCATGTGGAATTTTTTTTTCTTTTTTTTTTTTTTAAAGCAGAATGTGAACTGACAGAAAAGTGATTAGATTTTTGTTGTTTGTTCAAAACTCCCTTTCAGGAAAAAGTGCAATACTAATGTTTAAAATACATTTAGTAATATTTTATTTTCTATTTGATTTATAGCAGCAGAATTATATTATTCCTGTTTTTCTATATTCGATTGTCTCCAAAAATCAGTGGAAGAATGTTCAAAAATTCATAAATGCATTAAAGACATTTTGAGGGGTTTTCTTTCTTCCCGTACCGAACCGAAAAAAACTGAACCGTGGCTTTCAAAACCGAAAACGCACCGAACCGAAAATTTTGTGTACCATTACAGGCCTTCTAGAAATGATCATTTATCTTGTCATTTTTGCCATTACATACAGCTGATCCACAGAGACACATTTAAAGACAATGAAAACCCTGCTGCTTTAGATATAGAGGACATTTCATTTGAGAATAAATTTAATACAGCCTTCCTGGATCATATTCATGCTCTTCCACTGAATTATAGACATGAAAAGTACAAGTAACAGTTGAAAAGACACAGTTTAACTTCAGCTATGTTCTCTCTTCCACACAGCTTAACAATCACAGCAAGAGATGGTAATGAAGGTAAAGTGAGATTGATGCTGTTGAAAAATTACACAATCTGTCAAACAAAATGGTTCAATGTTGGTAAGGTGCTGAGTAAGAAACTTATTCAAGAAAAAAACTTCATTGCTGTTTCATGCTCCACAGACTTATTTATGTAGCCCAGTGGTTCTCACTCTTTTTCTCTTGGGCCCCCCTTTGGAGGATGAAAAATCTCCAGCCCCCCTCAACCCCAACAACATTGTAACAGTGGTGCAATTATAAATTTTATTGAAAGAAACATCAATATTGTAACAATACTTTTTACTTTTCGTTGAATAATTTGTTGTGCAAATTAAAAATAACTTACATTTTTGTTTGAATAATGCAAATGAACTCAATAAGACTGCCCCCTGAGACAATATTTATCCAAATAAAAAAAGGAAATGTGCAATTATCTTACAACTATGACAATAAAGTTTCTTTTTTTAAAACAGCAAACAAATTTTGGCAACAAAGATGAACCTTTTAACCATATCAGTGGCTGCAATGAACATACGTTACATTGCACATCTCAGAACATTAAAGTATAAACTGCAAAAACACAAACATTTCACATTTTTCTTTTCCAGTCAAATCCTTGTCCATTCTCCAAACCTAAACTCTTTGTCTAGTCTAGTGACATGTCACCATGGCAGTAGATTTGTTTATTGTACGTCCCTAATATGAGTCCCGGGTGCTCCAACACTAAACATTAGTTCCACCTGCTACATTTTCTAACCTGAAGAAAAAAAAAACACCCAGGAGTGATCCCATGCCCCCCCTGGCAAGCCTTCGCATCCCCCCTATGGGGACCGCCCCACAGTTTGAGAAACACTGATGTAGCCCAACACAACAAAAAGGTAAGATCCTTACATTGGATAAATAATCATGCAGTGATTAATATGTTTCATCTGGGACAATTTATTTAATCCTAACTGGTGCAGTGAGTAACTTCTCATTTCTTAAACTAGAAAAGCACTCGGAGAGCACCGACCTCCGCCAAGGCTGATCAGTGGCCCCCCCCACACCAAGGAGGTTATGTTTTTGCCAGGGTTTGTCTGTCTGTCTGTCCGTTAGTGTGCAACATAACTCAAAAAGTTATGGAGAGATTTTGATGAAATTTTCAGGGTTTGTTGGAAATGGGCCCCCCGTGGGCCCCCCCACCCCCGATCACCACCAAAATTTAATCATGTCTTCCTTATCCCATTTCCAGCAAACCTTGAAAATTTCATCAAAATCTGTCCATAACTTTTTGAGTTATGTTGCACACTAACGGACAGACAGACAGACAAACAAACAAAGCCTGGCAAAAACATAACCTCCTTGGCAGAGGTAAATATCAAAAGACATATCCCAATATTATTCTCTTTCAGATTCCATTACTAAAACCAGGAATGATAGTGAGCCATTGTCTGCAGGGAAGAACTGGTGTCAGAAGTGATCATGACTAGAAATAACGTGAACCTTTGAAAGAAATTCCAGACACAGTGTGAAGAGAACTAAAGGGATAGGGATTAAATTGATCAGTGACTCTAATCAGAAAAATGGGATCAATTTGCTAAAAAAAAAAAAAAAAAAAAAAAAAGAGATTACTTCAAAAACCATCATTTTACTGGAGAGCAAAAAAACTGGACTATGTGTGATAGGCTAAGTACAAAGGCTGAACCCAAAAGCAAGACCACAAAATACAAGTAAAGTTGAGTGTTTTTATTAAACACTTTAACAGGTGAAATTATACAACACAGATATAATATTAATTCTGTGATGCCACTGAGTCCGGGGATAAATGTCTGGGCTGCGGGAGGATACGGCTGACGACCGGCTTGGCCGGGCCGGGAAAACCCCAACGGAATCCCCCAACGGAATCCCCACTAGGGACAAACAGAGGGTGGTCAAAAAACAAGCCAGGTCATACACGGGGAAGCAATCAAACAAGCAACGGTACATGGGGGACAGGCAGAACTCATGGTCAGTAATCCAGGCGGTGGTTGAAGCACAGGTAAACGGTGGAGGCTGAGGTATCAAAGGGAGTAGGCAGAATCAGAGTCGGGTACACGAACCAGGTCGTTGACGAGCAGGCAGGATAGGCACAGACAGAATCAGTGGTCGAGGGACAAAAACAGGTCAAAAACGGCAAACAGACTAACAGGATCCAAAAACGCTGGTGAGTGAGAACAACAAGTTGTAGAACACAAACTGGCAAATAAAAAGGGGAAGACACAGGGTTTAAATACACAAGAGGGCGGGAAGACAATTGGACACAGGTGGAGACAATCAGGGAGGAGTCAGGTAATCAGCACAGGTGGAGCAATCAGGGAAAGGAAGTAAAGACACCAGACATGACACATGAGGGAAACTTAACAAAATAAAACAGGAAATGACAGACAAAACAGAAAAGACAGACACAGTCTGGGAGCAGACATGACACTATGTTTCAGGTCATGTGGTCTGAGGAGTCCAGACTGACCCTGTTCCAGTGTGATGGGGGCATCATGTAGAGAGGAGAGGGGGATGGAGTGATTACCCATCATGCCTAGTGCCTACAGTACAAGCCTGTGGGGGCAGTGTTATGATCTGGGGTTGATTTGTTTTGTCAGGTCAAAGTTCAGCAACTTTATGTGTCAAAAACATGTGGTTAGCTGAACCTGAATATACTGAATGAGCAGGTTTTTCTATCAAAGGATATTTATTTTGTGAAGATGCCAATGACAGGATTCATCAGACTAACACTGTGAAGAGCAATTCAAGGAGCATGAGACATCATTTTCACACATGGATTTTCCACCAGAGTCCAGACCTGAACTCCACTGAGAATCTTTACAAAGCAGTTTGAGTCTCCTATCACTGATTCAAGAACAATTAATGTAACAATGCATGGGAATAAATTTTGTGATATTATATAACATTCCTGAAAAGATGCTACAGTGAATATTTTTATTTTATGCTTTTTTTTTTTTTTTTTTGGCCAAGCTGTGCATTTGTCTCATATTGCCTGTACAGTGCTATAAAACATACCCAGTCCATGAGCAGGTGAGGTTTGATCCTCAGGGATAGTGGCATAAACATGGTATATATCAGGCTAAAAGAGAAAAAAACAACTGTAAGACATTTTCAAATAGATGGTATCTCTTAACCTGTACAATAGTCATGTTTAGTACAGTGCAGGGCTCACTCACATCTGTATTTTGAGGCTTTTGCTCATTCAACATTTCAGAACCTGCCAGAAGAAAAAACTTGTTAAACTTAATATAACATATATATAATATAACATAATCTCTGTCTGTACATATAGGTGAAAATGAAAAGCTCAACAGTAGAGCTGAAGGTACCAGGTACACAGGTGATCTGACTGTAGGCTGTGTTGTTAGCAGGAGGATCCTTTCCCTTAAAATGGAGAAAGTCTTGATTAAGCGAGAAAAAAACACAATAATAACAGAAACTGATTCCTATGAGGCTGCAACTCAGTTATTTTATCATTGTAATATTACAGAAAATAGATCAAGTCTGTTCAGTTACCATTTCTCCACAGTGAAGTTGTGTTGTGAGCATTAAGTCGCCTGCAACAGAGGCCAAAACACATAAAATATGGAACAATGTGGTTTGCAAATACTGTGATGCTGCATGACCAATGTATGTGCACATTACCGTTCCCTTTTGCTTGTGGCCTGAAGGAATAAAGAAAGAAAAATGTTTTCAATAAAGAGCATGTTGTCAATGTACAAGAATGCAGGACAAACAAACAACAGATGAGACCAACACAATTTGGGTCATTAAATAGTCTAATGTAACACTAATAAGTAATTACTTCATCAAAGTTAATAAAACCTGTCCTGATACTTTCATTTTATTTCAACTCCAAATACAAATTTATATGGAAAAAGCCAATCAAAAAAGAAAAGTAAATGTACTTTGACATGATGTATTCATTCATATATCACGTTCATGTTTGTAAGCATAGATCCATTCCTCATGTACATTCAGGCTCTTACACATTGAAGAAAATGGGACAGTAAAATATTTATCACCATTTCTTTCAGGGCTGGAGGCACCAAGTGATAAAGAAATGGTGAAGGTGTGATTTGGCCCCATTTTTTCTGCAAACAAGTCTACAAAATGGGTGTGCAACATAATATAATGGATGGTCTGAGCACAATTCATGTTTCCACTGAGTGGTGGACCATCCCAGGTGACTCCGAGTCCAGAGACGACACTTCTGGACTCTGTCAACATAAAGCCTGTTTTCGTTTCAGTAAAGCTGGGCCTTTATGTCTGTAACTCTGCATTGTAGATCTTGAACATGCTTTGCTGCAGTGATCCTGGCCCATGTGGTTCTGTCATCTGGATGACGGTCCTTGATACAGCGCCATCTGAGGGATCAGTGATTGTTTGCATCCCCTTAGAATCCTTCAATCTGTAAATGATCTTCACAGAAGGTGAAATATCCCAAACCTTTCCCATATTTCTTTCAGGAACATTTTTAAACATTTTAGTGATTTTAACAGTTCACAAAGTGGCAATCCTTATTATTTTCACACATTATTATTAGTCCTAAAATTGTCTTCAAATACGTCACAGCCTGAATGTGAGAAATAGAAATGTATCTACAAATAAAATGTCAACCATATGACACGTGGAATATGTTGTGTTCATACTGTCTACAATAAAATACAGAATGTAATGTACCTTACAGAATGAAAAAACAAATTTCATTGCACTGTACAAGGTATTTTGCAATGACAGTAAAGTCTATTCTTTTGTATTCTATTCTGTTGTATTGTATTATCATAGCTTTAATAATAACAGCTTTATTTATATAGCACCTTTAAAAACGAAGTTTACAAAGTGCTTTGACAGACAAAGTAGAAGGGCACAACAGGACACAAGATAGAAGTAAAGACACTAAAACAGAAACAATACAATAAAAGAGATATGTTCAGCAAAAGCAAAAACATGACACTTCGAATAAATTGAGTGAATTGGAGTAAAGAGGGCAGGGATAACGTAACATGATGCTGTCAAATCAATGCAAAAATGAAGGAGTGAGATAAAACAACATCATGTATGAGAATATAAATTAATAACCAAACAAGATAAAATGAAAAGTAAAAAAAAAAAAAGAAGAAATATCACATAAAGGCAAGTCGATAAAAATGTGTTTTAAGTAGTGATTTAAAAGATGTCACTGATTTCACAAGCCTTATCTCCTTGGGCAGGCTGTTCCAAAGTCAAAGGGCCCTGATGGAAAAGGGGCAGTCACCTTTCAATTTAAGCCTCAACTTTGGAACTGGTATTGTATTGTATTGTATTGTATTCTATTCTATTCTATTCTATTCTATTCTATAAATTAGAAGTCAAATTATATGTTAATATCACTACTGTGTTTTTAATTTTCATTTTCCATACTGTCTGAACTTTTTCTTTCTTGAGTTGTATAATACTATTAAATACTTCAATGACACACTGAAATGTAAAAAGTCGGCACCTTACAGGGTGCGAATGATTCACTGCATTTTTATGCTAGTTTACATTCTAGTAATGCATACTGTATGATCTATATATTTTGAAAGTATAAGTGAAAGTAACATGAAATAAAATTGAAGAATAAAGTCTCTTAACTGTTTATTTGAAATATAAAAAGGTAGAAAGCTGCTCATCAAACACTTATTGAACCTTTGAGTACATATCAGCCATTAAAGCAGTAAAATCTAGAACTGTCAGAGGAAGTGTAAATGGAAAATGTTCAACAGTAGTGAGAACGTACATGAAATACACAAGTAGAAGTGATCTGTGGTAAAGTGTGGTGGTGGTGGAAAGAAGCCAGTCACACAGTTTCAGGAAGTTTAAATTAAGACTTACCTCTTGTGAATGTGCTTGTCTGTAAAATTAAACAAAGTAAGTATTTAGATCACAACATTTGGGGGAAAACAACACACAGAGGGTAATCTGATTACTTAATGGGTGGAAGCTGTTATGGAAAACACAACTTAAACTGCAATTGTATACGCTGGATATACATGTTTATTCAGACTTTTATGATACAATTCAATCGAGCGAGTTCTCACCATTTTTTCCTTTATTGCAACAAAATGCCAGTCCCAGAGAGATGACTCCCAGAATGACTCCACAGGCAGCCACTAATATTACCCACTTCAATATCCATGTTACTGTTTCTAAACAAGAGGCCACAAACAACCATCACTTTCAGTTCTTAACGAAAGTAGAAAGATTTACATAATCTACAGTACCGCTCACATCAGAGCCTGTCACAGCACAATGTAAACTATGCAATATACTGTGATGCTTTGGTGATAATGTATGTGAATATGTAAATTAAATTAGAAATATTAAAAACAGGTATCTGGACTGTGACATGTCAGTCCTGCAAGAAGTCATATGTATTTTTTGCGTTGTAGAAATAGGGCCTGGCCAAGCAAATAACGGAGTGAGAGAGCACTGTGTAGCAATACTAATCATTCCATAACTGTTTTAAAAATTAATTTAGCAGCCACCATAACAGCTCAAATTATAGGTCCAAGCAAGTACTTTAAAATGACATTAAGGAATGATAACCACATATTTAACAAAAACATGAATTTATTATCATTGACAAAGTAACAGAGTGAGGAAAAATATACAGCAGTTATTCAAGGTTTAGAAAAAACACCAGAAAGTGCTGTTCCTCAAGGAAAGTGCAAATGTTTAGTATACCACACTTTTCTTAATATATGAGAGTATATTAAATCCAAAAATGAAACTGATATCACTTTTAGTTTAGTTTTAAAAGACATTAATTCATGGTAATGGAGTGAGAATCCAATAAAGTAACAGAGTGAGGTGTTTGTCCAGTGTAATGCACTATAATAATAATCAGAGATTTTATTAACATACTGATAAAAGTATCAGTCTTTGGCCACATATGTTTCATTACTATATTTAATACACATCTTCCGGTTGTTGTTTTTTTTATTTTTTATTTTTATAATAAATAACGTTCAAAATCATTATAGCATTCAATTATTATAAAATACAAGATTAGACACAGGCATATATTTTGAACATATGTATTTACACATTGCTAGTTCCATTCTGAATTTATGCTGTATACGTGCATTTACAACCTTTACTGTTCTTAATTTACATTTTATTCTCATATATTTTACTATCCAGTTGTAATTCAGGTACAAATTAAATAAACACAGTTTTAGAAACTAGAAATAGTTGTCTTTTATGCTGAGCAGTCAAAAATATTATTTTAGATAAAAAAGAAATTGAACATGATGTTCACTTCTGCTAGGCCAGGCCCAGTAATAATAATAATAATAATAATAATAATAATAATAATAATAATAATAACATCTTTGTACTTTGACAGCAATCAGGACAGTTAGAACAGTAGTGAGTTACCAGTTAACCAAACAGTAGTGAACAAACAAAATAATTTTTTAAAAGCAAAAATATAAATATTTATTTTAAATAATTAAAAGGAAATCAAACAAAAATGAGTGGGAACAATACCCAATCCCAATAAAAGTGCAATAAAAAAACAAAAAGAGACAACATCACGTCATAAAAACAGTGAAAGTGGCTGACAATCATTGTGATGGAATGTACTAATTGTCTTATGTTATTATATATTATATCTAATAATCTTATTTGTATTTTATTTAATTTAGCTAAAGGACAGTTATATTTCCCTTTGGGATAAATTAAGTGAATCTAAATCTCAATGTCTTCAAAACTCCTACTTAGTTCAGAAACTACCAGCAGAAAATAAAATGTGGAAGAGACTGAATATCTAAAATTAAAGAAGTATTTAAGTATTTAGTGTTAGTGAGATGTATGAGGTATTTTGCTTCATTTTCTCACCTTTATTACTTGAGTCTTGCTTTTGTTGGGTCACATTCAAAACACTCACTTTAGAAGTACACAGAGGTGTCTGATCTAATAAGTAGAAACATTTATAACAGTGTTATAATGTATCTTGGAGAATTTGACGCTGTTGTTGTGAATCTCACCTGTAGGTTTGTGTTCTGATGTTGGATGTAGAGCAGCAGAGGTCAGACTGATGGTAGGATCAGTCATAATTTCTAAAGGACACAAACAAAAGTGTGAACCTGTGTAGTAGGCTGAGGTGACTGATCTAATAGTCACAAAGATTCATAATATATAGTGTTGTGTTGTATCTGAGAGTATTTGATGCTCTTGTTCAGAATCTTACCTGCAGTGTTGTGTTCTGATGTTGGGTTTAGAGGAGAAGCATCAGAGGTCGGTACATTTGTAAAATCAGTCACTAGTTCTCAAGGACAAAAAACAGAAGTAAAGTCAATGTTTATCATATACATTTGTCTCTAGAAGTGCTATTGTCACATGGTTTATAAATGGTCAAAGCATCTCATGGACAGGAGTTACAGGATCAAAAGTACCAGGTCAGAATACAGTGGACATGTAGAGTGGATCCTACCTGGTGTCATTGTGAGACCTGGTTTCTTGTTGGACTCTGTGTTGACAATATCTAACAATTAAAAAAAGGAAACACTGATCGGTGTCTGTCGATTTAGTATATCTTACATACAAATGATATGCTATTAATAATATTTATCTGACCTTTTCTCTGAATTTGACTTTTTGTTATACAGTACATGCTGTAAATTTCACTGAATTCACCAAAAAAAGTGACTCTAAACTGAAACAGTTTACAGTTAGATGTCTTAATAACTGTTTTCGTATTCATCACAGATACAGTGTGGCCATAAAATGTCATTTTGATTATGTTTTTAACCATTTCAATTGACATAAGTACATTTTTGTAGATACAGTATGTGATAGTTTTCCATTTCATATATTTATCTGCAGCTCATTTTAGAAATAGAATCACATACAGTTCAGTCAATGCAGTGTCTGAATGGTGACTTACCAGTCAAACTGAATCCATCACTACGAGGAGACACAGAGCTGTCTGACAAACTGTAATCACAGCTCACATCTTTCTTCTGGACTACATCAAGGAATCTCAACAACTCATTCACTGGGATAAAAAACTGGCAGATCCTCTGTTTGTTTGAGGTCTTTCTTCCCCAGGTAGTTGCTGTTATTTGGGGACGAGTTGATTCTCCAAAGTACAGGTTACATCGTGTGTCATCCTTCACAGATCCAGGTAGTGAACACACAATGACAACACTTTCACCACGAAGAACACTTTTATGTGGTTTTTGACCTAAAAAATATAAGTAGTTTAGTATAAATGACAATGAATAAGCTGTTGGAACAAACTAGTACAGTCACTGACAGAAGAATACCTTGAAAGATAAAAGAAACATTAGAACACTTACTTTGTACAGTGACAGATGTAAAGGCACTGTGTGGAGATGGAGAATCAGCCTCCCCGTGGTTTACACTGTAATAACATTTTAGTTTAACTTCAGCAGGAAGATGTTTATTCACCATCAGTTCAGCCCCTTTCAGTGTCTGTACACATGATGAGTCTCCTAAAATTCTTCCACTTAATGTGTAGAAATAACACCTGGATACAGACACAGATGAAGGAGTCTGACAGTTTAATGTAACTGAGTCTGTCTCTGTGATCACTGGAGGATCGATGATCAGTGTAGGTGGAAAAAGAGCTGAAAATGAAAAAAGGTTGTGTCAAATACTTGCACTGTATTTACTTTTTTAAGTGATAGTTAATTTAGAGTACACAGTTATACAGTACAGAGGTTCATATTCATATTAAAACTCAACTTGTTGCTTTTGCTGATACTTACGTTGAATGGTGATGGAGAATGAGTCACTGTGTGGCGATGCAGATGTTTGAAGGTAAAAACATTTTACTTTAATCTCAGTTGGTGGACTTTGTTTCACAATTGACAACAGCTCAGTTCCTGTCAGTTTCTTCAGACATGAAAACTGTTTAGCAGGTTTTCCTCCAATAATGTAGAAACACTGAGATACAGGTGATGGAGTCTGACAGTTTAATGTAACTGTGGCTTTCTCTGTGATCACTGGAGGATCAACCAACAGTTTAGGTGCACGAAGAACTGAAAGATTAGAAATACATAGATTTAATACCTGTATGATCACTAAATAAATAGAAAATGTGATTTAAATGTGATCAATGGAGGTTATTGTACTATCAGACTATAGAACTGCAAAGAAATATTAAAACAAAATAATATTAACAGACTTCAATAATACAATTATAGCAGTACATCAGACTTTGTAAAGTCAAGTCAAGAACTTACATACTTTGTCCTTTTACTTCAAAAGCTAAATCTGTTGGGGGAAAAAATCAAAGAAATATAAAAATGTACTGTTTTTCTCACACAGTTTGCTAAAATCATTCATTCTAATATAACAGCCATATACATTATTTGACTTTAGTAAAGTTATACAACTATGTTCCGTTTTTGCTGAAAACAGTCAGAGATGTTTTATGCTTCATAGAGACATGATTTGAGTTTGATTAAATGGATCTGTTTTGAAAGTGAAAATCAAATAAGAGATTAAACTCACATGTGAGGATGAGTATCAGCAGATGTCCAGCCATGATAAAAGCATAAAAATGTAAATGTCCTGAAGTCCTTTAAAGGCTAAACTGGTTTTTCTGACTACACAAACTACAGATCACTTGTCACTGTCTGATTCACTCAGGAAAACCACAGACAGAGGTGAAAAATGCCTCCCACACCAGTGACACCACTGAAAAGACCCAATAAGTGCTTTGTATTTAGATCAACTGTAGTGTAGTGTTGAGTTTCTCATACACAAAACTAAAGAATGTTCATCACCTTCCCCTTTTTTCTTGCTTACTGTTTGTCTGGACGGACGGACAGACAGAGATATAGCTAGACAGCTAGACAGCTAGATAGATAGATAGATAGATAGATAGATAGATAGATAAACAAACAGCCAGTGGTAGCTTTTGTTACAATGATGATAGCTTTTTTTTTTATCACATTTTTATTGCTTTTCTTGAAGAAAAAAGAAAAAAATGTATAACAGCAAATTTACAATACATTTCATGCATGTATGATATGTTAAGATAAAATGATGACCCCAGTGAGTAGTGGATTTGTGTTCTCTCAGTGTTAAACTAAGCTATGCTAAGCTAACTAGCTGTAACTGTGAGTTCAGTGTGTAAGATTCAGATATTTTTTTTTATTCATGCACAGAGAAAGAAAAATATATATACATGAGCATTTTACAACAGATATACATGAAAGGGAACCCCAAAGAAGCAAGAGTGCTTATAGATAGGGGATCCAAGCAACCAACAAATAGAATACAAACTCAAGTGGATCAAAATAAAAAGAATATAATATCCATAGCTGTGTTTCTATGAGTATATAATCTCCAGAAAATAAGGACAATATTTCTGTTATGTAGAAAAGGCACTGATATGTGAAGAGTGAATGTCCCACCTTCATGTTGAACCACCTTATTTTGCTGAATTTTTTTGTTTCTTTTTTTTTTTTTTTTTTTTTCGTAACAAGCAGTAACTCTGAGGTGCCTTAAAAGCTCACCACTAGATATCCCTAAATATCATACATTAAACATTTAAGAAAGTCACATAGTTAAACAATAAGAAAACAGATTCCCAAGAGAATATGAACACAGCAGTTATAGTTTTGTGTCAGTCGGTTGCTAATTCATAATCCTATATGACTGACATAGTTGAAAAGCCAAGTGGTGTTTGGCCTCCTACTCCAGTCCTTGTGGTGTAAAACCCAGAGATGGAGGTGACTAAACAGAGATGTAATGGACTAAAAAGGACTAAACTTTATTATCTGTGACATCAGAGTGGGTTAATCAACTGTTTCCTGTTAATTCTAGAGTCCTGAAAACGTATCTCACTCAAGGCAACTTGGCAATCCTGCAAAAATCATCCAATCATGTAACAATGACAAGTAAAAACAACTCTGATTGGCTGCAGGGCACAAAAATGCACCCAGAATGAATCTTACATTCTCCAATGAGAGCACAGCCTTGTATCACCTGCTCAGCAACAGTTTTAACAACCACGTATACACTGATCAGTCCATCACCCTGAAACCACGAAGTGAACATAGTCATGCAGAAGTTAAAGTACAGTTACAAACAACATGACTAAATGTTGATGTGAACTATAGGAGACAGGATGAGTATTATAAGACAGTAAATTAACATGTAATTTTAATTCTCCTGAAAATAATATGGTTAAACAGCTCTTCTACAAGTAATTTTAAGTGGCTCTTCCTATGGAGCAGCACTCAGATTATTTTATAATTTAATCTAACTTGCATTTAAACTAATAAGACAAAAATACTTTATATATTTATTTTAATTTCTTGCTATAATTATGCACAGTTTTTGTATTTCTTAGTCATGATGTCATTTGATGTCTTCTTATTTACATCTATTACAAATCCAATAAAGTAAATACAATTTACTATTATATGAATGTGTTTTCTAATGATTAACATCTATTAATTTACATATAAATGACAACACGTACAAACTGTTTTCTTCTTTGCAAAATAAAAACAAGACACAGAGATTGGATTTGACGTCTCAGTCCTGCACACGGTGGGTCTGGACTGATGAGCTCCCTCCTCTGGTGTGATTCTGATTGTATTTGTTATCCTAAAAAAATAGTGAACCAGATATTAATGGGGGGTTTTCTGCATGGTGTTTTAGTTAAAATCATTACATTTTATATGTCAGTTTTTTGAGATCCAGCTTACAATATACAGTTTACCTAATAAATTTTATGATAATATATGTATTTGATGTCCGCTGTCCATCAATCACTGAAATATGCATTGATGAACAAACATTACATTATGACACACATATTTTTTTAGATAAATCTAACTATTGAGCTCCCACTGCTGGTTAAACTTGTTTATATTGTATGCATACTAAGAAATAGCAGCCACCAGATGTGTTTAGACTGAAATGAAAAAAATCACCTTACCAGTAATCTTTGATTCATAGGTGACAACACTGTAAATTTCATCATAATCAGCCTGCAAATTGTGTCAAACAGAGGGGAAAAATACTCTGATTAATATAGAAATTAGTGAAACATAATGACTGTATATTATATTATTCTAAGGCATGATTTTTAACAAAGCAAGGAATTTTAAATCTTTTAATAGGATGGATGTAGAGGAGATTATATTACCATTCCAAAGTTGTCACCTGGCACATATCCACAGTCATCTGAAACAGTAAAATCAAGAGACACAATATATAATACTGAACTAAATAAACTGTATTAAAATCAGTAATTTTATATAGACATGTTGTTGAAGCATTACGTACATTTACTTTCATCAGCAATGCTGCTCCTTGACCTAAATGTTAAAAAAGAAAGAAAGAAAGAAAGAAAGAAAGAAAGAAAGAAAGAAAAGGAACATTCATTTAAACAGAAGATGAGGAATTTGCAAATATAGAAAGGATAAAGCATAATAGTCTTGTCCAACATCTATATAATGTAATTCTTGAGTCTGTTACATTGATTCAAGTCAAATTGTTTAGAAACAAGGGGAGATGTGTTTCCATCAGTGTATTAATAATAACAGGATATTGAAAGGAAAGGAAAGGAAAGAAAAGGAAAGGAAAGGAAATTCTCACCTCAGGGGTCCACATTTCTCTAAAAAAAATACAAAAAAAAAAATGCAGTGAACACAAAAGACTACCATCCCACTGGGTACCTTTAAAGGTCCCGTATTATGCTATTTTTCAGTCACGTCATATAGGTCTCAGAAGCCCAAAAACATAGTATTTAAGTTTGTTCGCCCCAAAATCATCCTTTTTTCAGAGTTTCAGCGGTCGAAAAAGTCACTCTCACCAGCCCTCCTCAGAACAGGCCGTTTCTGGGCCTGCTTCCGGGTATGCAAATGAACGCATCTGTCCACGCCCACTCCCCCTCCCCTCTCTGGGAGAGGACGCGGCTTCCGCTAGCGGTACTACGCGCTAATGTTGACTGTGAAGCCATGGCTCTCTCGTCTACAATACACATGTCTCAGACAGAACGTCTTTCCAAACACTGGCTTTCTTTGCCTTGAGGCGTGATTGAGCCCCGACGGAAAACGGCGGTGTTGTGTCGGGTTCATGGACCTGACACGGAAAGACACCTGCCGCCACTAATGCAGGCAGCTACTAACAAGCTTGATGCTAACTATACTGATGCCAACCACAAAAGGCCCGTGTTCAAAGTAGTTCTGTTGAATGTCTCTCGATATTGTCAGCTCTTGCATGTTAACGGGGACGCAAACGTTAGCAGCAGTAACCGAGCTATGTTAGCTGCCATGCTAACGTTAGACGTACACATCAACAAACACAAGCTTATCCGTAATGTAGGGTTATGCAGTAAAGATACAAAAAAAATTATAAGAACTTACATCTCCCACACTTGTACTTGGGTCACGAAGCGTTGTTACTGTGTCCTTCTTGATTTGGAGTCTTTGTGCTAAGCCGGAGCTGTATGGGCCCATGTTCGAAAAACACTCATCCGTGAAATGCCGGGCACACACATACAAGCGTTTGGGAATGTTGTTTGGTACATGACCATCACAGATATAATCCAGCCACTTTTTTCGGAGAGGCTCGGAAGTGGGGAGCAAAAATAAACTTTCGTGTTGGTGTGTGCCGCCAACAACACCACAACTTGCGTGTCTCGCCTTCCCCTTGTTTGTTGTCCAAGAAGTACTTTGCCAGGGCGGGGCTCGCTTTGCCAGGGTGGGGGCACAGTCAGGGGGAGGAGTTAAATCCGCTTATGTCGTCATAAGCGGACCCAACTCAAACTCGGCCGTTTGAGCAGGCATTTTCACTAAATGTGGTGTTGCAAGGCAGGGAGGAAACAGACAGTTTTCAAATTCGAACCTCATAATGAGGCTACTGCAACACACGCTACTGTAAGAAAACTTTCACAAAGTGAGATTTGCATAATACGGGACCTTTAATTAAATAACTGTTCAATCACATCATTATCACTAAGATAAAAACACCATCATGTGCAAAAGAACTTTTGGGATTTCTGATTTATTATTAAATAGAGATGGCCAGTTATTTACTTATTGAAGTCAAATAATTAAATCAATTTAAGTCCATTAGTCTTGGTTAATAACAAAAACAAAAATCATTGCACAAAATCACACAAAATCATCACAGCATTGGGTGGGACCTCATGCAGTTCGTTCCACCTCCCGTCACCATCGACACCTCAGCTCTTCTCAAACCTCTGTGTCCCAGCTCCAGCCCCCACCCTTTCATGTCCATCCTCCTTTCATCCCTACAGAACATCAGAACCCCTCTGCTGAAACCACTATCACCTTTTAATGAGGCTTTTATTTTGAAAAACCCTACTGTGTCTGTGTGCGTGTCTGTGAGAAAGCATCATATTTAATTAATTAAAATTGTACAAACAGTTGAGTGGTTGGTCATAAAAATCAAGAAAAGTTATTACTAATCATTATTTAGCTTTTTTAAAGAGGCTTTTATTTGAATAACTCCACTGTGTGTACGCTGTACTCTGTATACAAAATGTCACATACCCTCAATCAGCCAATCAGCTTTTAGTGTTCTGTTCTCATCTGTGCCTGTACGTTTGTAACATGGCCCCTTATGGAGCAGACGTGCGTCTGTTAAATTCAGTGACAAACCACCTCTCAAACAAACTGCGATAACTCCATAACCGTACATCCTATCTGAAAATTTTTTTCACATGAGGCTTATGGAAAGTCTTTTGAACTTATCACTGTATAAGTTGGAAATATGTTATAATATATGCTGAAGAACACATCCAATGTTTCTTATTGTTTGAGATACTGTTTGTCATGGGAACCAAAGACACATTAAATAGTGACTGTTTTCTGTAGAAGTCATGTAGTTTTTTTTTTTGTTTTTTTTTTGTGAGTTTGTGATGCTGGCCACAACATTCCCCTCTATTTTTTGCAGAATTTTAATAAAGAGACTGAGAGACATTCTGCTCATTACAACCATGTAAAAATAACTATGGCCAGGACTTCTGCACAACACTGTATGCAGTACTCTGGCACTAATAGTACCAGAGGCATTAGTTTTACATCTCTATGAAATAAAACATAAATTGTCTATATCAGCCTTCACAAATATAAATTCAACTCTACTGTTTTGACTGAGTAATTAGCTGATCACATTGTTTTGCATATCCCTATTATTTCTACACTGAAAACAGCAGTTAAAGGATTCCAACATTTGTGTTATCAATAAAAACAAAAAGTAGCATGTGATGTAATATATGATTAGAAATATCTGGTTCTCACCAATACATTTCTGAGCGAACAGAGCCATCAATCCCAGCAAGACGACGCCCACAGATCCCTCACAAACACCTACAACTACCAGCAAATTCCACATCCATGTTTCTGTTTTTAGAAAAATAAAGTCAGTCTCACTTTTTCCAGAAAGTAAAAGATTTTCTGTCAATCTATGGCATCTATCCCGGGATATTATAGTAATTTACAAATAATATATGATATATCAAATACATGATGCCAGTTTTTGGTGAACATGTTTAAAACAATGAAAAATAGAACAAAAATTTATGATAAAAATAATTAATTTTTAGTGTTAATAAGATGTATCATGGGTGAAGTATTCTGTTCTCATTTCTCAACTGAGCATGTGAAGTAGGTTGAGGCTGAGTATTTGATGCTGTTGTTGTGAATCTCACCTGTAGGTTTGTGTTCTGATGTTGGATATGGAGGAGCAGCAGAGGTCAGACTGATGGTGGGATCAGTCATTATTTCTAAAAGGACAAACAAACGTATGAGCCGGTGTAGTAGGCTGAGGTGACTGATCTAATAAATAGTCACATACATTTATAACATATATAACATTTTATTGCATCTGCTCTTGTTCAGAATCTTACCTGCAGTGTTGTGTTCTGATGTGGGGTTTAGAGGAGACGCATCAGAGGTCAGTATGTTTGTAAAATCAGTCACTAGTTCTCAAGGACAAAAAACAAAAGTAAAGTCAATTTTTATCATATATGTTTCTTCTCTAGAAGTGCTACTGTCACATGGTTTATAAATAATCAGAGCATCTCATGGACAGGAGTTACAGGATCAAAAGTACCAGGTCAGAAAACAGTGGACATGTAGAGTGGATCCTACCTGGTGTCATTGTGAGACCTGGTTTCTTGTTGGACTCTGTGTTGACAATATCTAACAATTAAAAAAAGGAAACACTGATTGGTGTCTGTCAATTTAGTATGGATTGAAATATCTTGCATACAAATGAAATGCTATTTATATTATTTGTCTGATCTTTTCTCTGAATTTGACTTTTTGTTATACAGTATATGCTGTAAATTTCACTGAATTAACCAAAAAAAAGTGACTCTAAACTGAAACAGTTTACAGTTAGACATCTTAATAACTGTATTCGTATTCATCACAGATACAGTGTGGCCATAAAATGTCATTTGATTATCTTTTTAACCATTTTAATTAACATAATCACATTTTTGTAGATACAGTATGTGATAGTTTTTTCCATTTCATATATTTATCTGCAGCTCATTTTAGAAATAGAATCACATACAGTTCAGTCTCTGCAGTGTCTGAATGGTGACTTACCAGTCAAACTGAATCCATCACTACGAGGAGACACAGAGCTGTCTGACAAACTGTAATCACAGCTCACATCTTTCTTCTGGACTACATCAAGGTATCTCAACAACTCATTCACTGGGACGGAAAACTGGCAGATCCTCTGTTTGTTTGAGGTCTTTCTTCCCCAGGTAGTTGCTGTTATTTGGGGACGAGTTGATTCTCCAAAGTACAGGTTACATCGTGTGTCATCCTTCACAGATCCAGGTAGTGAACACACAATGACAACACTTTCACCACGATTAACACTTATGTGTGGTTTTTGACCTAAAAAATATAAGTAGTTTAGTATAAATGACAATGAATAAGCTGTTGGAACAAACTAGTACAGTCACTGACAGAAGAATACCTTGAAAGATAAAAGAAACATAAGAACACTTACTTTGTACAGTGACAGATGTAAAGGCACTGTGTGGAGACGGAGAATCAGCCTCCCCGTGGTTTACAGTGTAATAACATTTTAGTTTAACTTCAACAGGAAGATGTTTATTCACCATCAGATCAGCCCCTTTCAGTGTCTGTACACATGATGAGTCTCCTAAAATTCTTCCACTTAATGTGTAGAAATAACACCTGGATACAGACACAGATGAAGGAGTCTGACAGTTTAATGTAACTGAGTCTGTCTCTGTGATCACTGGAGGATCGATGATCAGTGTAGGTGGAAAAAGAGCTGAAAATGAAAAAAAACAAACAAACAAAAAAAAAAGCATTAATTACATTACAATGCTGTAAATAAACTGACAAACTGCTCAATATTACTTCAATAACTCCTCATTAAAATGTACCTTATATAGAGTGTATTAACAGTGGAATACTGACATTTACAGAAGAAAGTAACAGCTGGAACTGAGGATGGAAACAACCAGGTTATTTAACAGATTTTAACTCTGAGTTCACTGTAGACACTTACTTTGTACAGTGACAGATGTAAAGGCACTGTGTGGAGACGGAGAATCAGTCTCTCCTTGGTTTACTATGTAACTACATTTTAGTTTAACTTCAGCAGGAGGACGTTGATTCACCATCAGATCAGTCCCTGTCAGTGTCTGTACACATGATGAGTCTCTTAAAATTCTTCCACTTAATGTGTAGAAATAACACCTGGATACAGCCACAAATGAAGGAGTCTGACAGTTTAATGTAACTGAGTCTGTCTCTGCGATCACTGGAGGATCGATGATCAGTGTAGGTGGAAAAAGAGCTGAAAATGAAAAAGGGTTGTGTCAAATACTTGCACTGTATTTACTTTTTTAAGTGATAGTTAATTTAGAGTACACAGTTATACAGTACAGAGGTTCATATCCATATTAAAACTCAACTTGTTGCTTTTGCTGATACTTACGTTGAATGGTGATGGAGAATGAGTCACTGTGTGGCGATGCAGATGTTTGAAGGTAAAAACATTTTATATTAATCTCAGTTGGTGGACTTTGTTTCACAATTGAACACAGTTCAGTTCCTGTCAGTTTCTTCAGACATGAAAACTTTTTGACAGGTTTTCCTCCAATAATGTAGAAACACTGAGATACAGGTGATGGAGTCTGACAGTTTAATGTAACTGTGGCTTTCTCTGTGATCACTGGAGGATCAACCAACAGTTGAGGTGCACGAAGAACTGAAAGATTAGAAATACATAGATTTAATACCTGTATGATCACTTAATAAATAGAAATTGTGATTTAAATGTGATCAATGGAGGTTATTGTACTATCAGACTATAGAACTGCAAAGAAATATTAATACAAAATAATATTAACAGACTACAATAACACAATTATAGCAGTACATCAGACTTTGTAAAGTCAAGAACTTAGATACCTTGTCCTTTTACTTCAAAAGCTAAATCTGTTGGGGAAAAAAATCAAAGAAATACAAAAATGTAGTTTTTTTCACTCAATTTGCTAAAATCATTCATTCTAATATAACAGCCATGTACATGTACATACTTATTTGACTTTAGTAAAGTTATACAACTATGTTCCGTTTTTGCTGAAAACAGTCAGAGATGTTTTATGCTTCATAGAGACATGATTTGAGTTTGATTAAATGGATCTGTTTTGAAAGTGAAAATTAAATAAGAGATTAAACTCACATGTGAGGATGAGTATCAGCAGATGTCCAGCCATGATAAAAGCATAAAAATGTAAATGTCCTGAAGTCCTTTAAAGGCTAAACTGGTTTATCTGACTACACAAACTACAGATCACTTGTCACTGTCTGATTCACTCAGGAAAACCACAGACAGAGGTGAAAAATGCCTCCCACACCAGTGACACCACTGAAAAGACCCAATAAGTGCTTTGTATTTAGATCAACTGTAGTGTAGTGTTGAGTTTCTCATACACAAAACTAAAGACTGTTCATCACCTTCCCCTTTTTTCTTGCTTATTGTTTGTCTGGACAGACGGACGGACGGACAGACCGATCTGATAGATAGATAGATAGATAGATAGATAGATAGATAGATAGATAGATAGATAGATAGATAGATAGATAGATAGATAGATAGATAGATAGATAGATAGATAGATAGATAGATAGATAGATAGATAGATAGATAGATAGATAGATAGATAGATAGATAGATAGATAGATAGATAAACAGCCAGTGGTAGCTTTTGTTACAATGATGATAGCTTTTTTTTTAATCACATTTTTATTGCTTTTCTTGAAGAAAAAAGAAAAAAATGTATAACACAGCAAATTTACAATACATTTCATGCATGTATGATATGTTAAGATAAAATGATGACCCCAGTGAGTAGTGGATTTGTGTTCTCTCAGTGTTAAACAAAGCTATGCTAAGCTAACTAGCTGTAACTGTGAGTTCAGTGTGTAAGATTCAGATATTTTTTTTATTCATCCACAGAGAAAGAAAAATATATATACATGAGCAGTTTACAACAGATATACATGAAAGGGAACCCCAAAGAAGCAAGAGTGCTTATAGATAGGGGATCCAAGCAACCAACAAATAGAATACAAACTCAAGTGACAGAGTCACTCAAGTGACTCAATAAACAGAATACAATATCCATACCTATGTTTCTATGAGTATATAATCTCCAGAAAATAAGGACAATATTTCTGTTATGTAGAAAAGGCACTGATATGTGAAGAGTGAATGTCCCACCTTCATGTTGAACCACCTTGTTTTGCTGAATTTTATTGTCTTTTCTTTTCTTTTTTCTTTTTTTTTTTTCGTAACAAGCAGTAACTCTGAGGCGCCTTAAAAGCTCCTACCAAGAAGGGACCGGGGCTATTTTTTCTTTAAATATACAACCCAGAACAGACCAAACACCTACCCCAAGGAGGGTCTGTCATGTTTTTAGTGTCCACAGCTGGAGTAGCTGGGGGTTTTCAGTCTGCATCTTCACCACTAGATATCACTAAATATCATACATTAAACATTTAAGAAAGTCACATAGTTTAACAATAAGAAAACAGATTCCCAAGAGAATATGAACACAGCAGTTATAGTTTTGTCAGTCGGTTGCTAATTCATAATCCTATATGACTGACATAGTTGAAAAGCCATGTGGTGTTTGGCCTCCTACTCCAGTCCAAAACCCAGAGGTGGAGGCAACTAAACAGAGATGTAATGGACTGAACACGACTAAACTTTATTATCTGTGACATCAGAGTGGGTTAATCAACTGTTTCCTGTTAATTCTAGAGTCCTGAAAGTGTATCTCACTCAAGGCAACTTGGCAATCCTGCAAAAATCATCCAATCATGTAACAATGACAAGTAAAAACAACTCTGATTGGCTGCAGGGCACAAAAATGCACCCAGAATGAATCTTACATTCTCCAATGAGAGCACAGCCTTGTATCACCTGCTCAGCAACAGTTTTAACAACCACGTATACACTTATCAGTCCATCGCCCTGAAACCAGGAAGTGAACATAGTCATGCAGAAGTTAAAGTTCAGTTACAAACAACATGAGTAAATGTTGATGTGAACTATAGGAGACAGGATGAGTATTATAAGACAGTAAATTAACATGTAATTTTAATTTTCCTGAAAATAATATGGTTAAACAGCTCTTCTACAAGTAATTTTAAGTGGGTGCAGCTCTTCCTATGGAGCAGCACTTAGATTATCTTATCATTTCACCTAACTTTTATTTAAACTAATTAGACAAAAATACTTTATATACAATAAACAGATGAGTAAAGATACAGTAAACACTGAGGCAACAGAAACTATTTTTAGGCAGAAATAATTCAAAGACATTCCTTGCTTCAGTAAAGTTATGATCCTTTCTGCTCTGCTTTGGTCTCCACTATTGTGTTGAATGACTAGTTTTAATTCTACTGTGTTTCTCTGCTAGTTTCCAACACTGTCTCTGGGGCTAAGCAGGTCACAGAAATGCTCATGGTGTTCAAAATAGCTTCTGACTGCCTGCTGTGGCTGAAAATGAGAAAACAAGAAACAGCAACAGTCGGTGTCACATTCTCACCAGGTTCAAAACTGAACACACTCACTGAAGACTGTTTTGTCCATGAACGATAACCTGTACTGGCTTCTGTCAAGACTCAAGACTAGCAGGAAGTTCACAGATGATACTAATAATATTTATGACAATGCATATATGACAGTGAGGTATATCAGCAAAACCAATGCCTCGTCCACACTAATGCAGATTTTTTGCAAAGCTGACATTTTCCTCTATGTTTGGGCCTCTTGTCCACATATAAGAGTTAGGTTGCAAAAATAGAGATTTTTCAAAATGTTTTTCAAAATGAACATCATTAAAAACTCTGGAAATAGATAGACTGGAAAATGATGGTGTCACACCCTATTTCCCTTGTGTTTGTTATTGCTTTGTGTAATAAACTTGCACCTGAAACATTAAATCCAGGTGTATAAATCACTGTATGACCCGTCGTAGATCAAGGTCAGCACAGGTACCTCTCAGAGATAATGTGGACTGGCCCAGTGAACAAATCCAATCCAATCCAACTTAATTTATAAAGCACTTTAAAACAACCACAGTGGACCAAAGTGCTGTCCAGAAGACTAAAAGAACAATACATAAAATTGATAAAAACATGAAGAAACAATACAATCAATTAAATGAAACAAGTTAAAATATAAAAACAGAAACAAAATGTCAACATTGCAAGAGTGTTACAAAGCCATGGAGAACAGGTGGGTTTTAAGAAGAGATTTAAAAACAGGCAATGAGGAGGCCTGTCTGATATACAGAGGCCGGTTCTTCCAGTCCGGGAGCAGCAACAGCAAAGGCCCGATATCCTCAGAACTTACAGGTTGTTCTCGGCACCATCAAGAGCAGCTGATCAACTGATCTGAGAGAGCGAGTCAGTGTGTATGTGTGAAGGAGCTCAGAGAGGTGGGGTGGTGTAAGACCACCAAATCCACATAATGTAAAGAATACACTTTGACAACCTGAACTGACACTTAAGAAACTTCAGTTTGTAATATAACTTGTCTCTGCTGCTCAGTTTTATGACAGATTAAAACCTCTGCATGTGCTTTGTTCAGGATACTCCACTGTGTCCACAGTTTTAAGTCCACCTGAAACAAGTCTGTCTGAGTGTTTGCATCACTTCATAATTATTTCTGCATTTTCATCTGGAAAGAATTATTTTTCGAAGATGGGGTGTAAGATTCATGATTAATATCTTTTAAATCTCACAAGATTTTGTATTTTCACAAAAAAATATTACCTGGCTTTTGTCACATTACCATTTAAAATCTGTGTTAAAAAGTAATGCTTTAACATATATAACAAGGAACTAACACTTCTTGGTACTTTTATACACGTACACTGTGACCTTTGTCTTCTCTATGGTTAGCTAAAAAACTATGTGGTCTGTGAAGAGACCAGTAGTATTAGTTCGACACCCAAACAGTGTAACAAAGTGGTTATACAAAAAAGCACCATATGTTTACATAAAATGCACCTGATGTTTAGTGCAAAGTTGTTCCATGTATGTTTTACAAGCTGGAGCTGATAAGAACACCATCAGCACGGTCTTTGTCTTTGTCGTACTGGAATTAGTTATTAGTCCTAAGTTTGTCATTAACAGCAGTAAATACAAACAAAACACTGGCTGGAAGTTTGTTGGATCATGATGATTTTGCTTTAATACATGAGTTGGATATACATTTAGATGTAGGATTTTAGGTTTTGTTATCACAGATGGACTGAATCATAACAGTAATCTAAAAATGTAAATTACTTTAGCTGTTAATAATAAATGAACAACTGTAAATGAATGTAATCACCAGTAGGAACAACTCTTTAATAAAAATGCTGCTGCCCATTCAAGCAGTAGTAGGTGACATGTAAATGACTTCATAAAATTATCATCATATACCAGTAACAGTAACACAGATAAATGCAAACACAAAAGCAAAAGCTCAGGTTATACTAGAAATGATCATTTATCTTGTCATTTTTGCCATTAAATACAGCTGATTGACAGAGACACATTTAAAGACAATGAAAACCCTGCTGCTTTAGATATAGAGGACATTTCATTTAAGAATAAGTTTAATACAGCCTTCCGGGTCATATTCATGTTCTTGCACTGAATTATAGGCATGAAAAGTACAAGTAACAGTTGAAAAGACACAGTTTAACTTCAGCTATGTTCTCTCTTCCACACAGCTTAACAATCACAACAAGAGATGGTAATGAAGGTAAAGTCAGATTGATGCTGTTGAAAAATTACACAATCTGTCAAAGAAAATGGTCCAAGTTCAATGTTGGTAAGGTGCTGAGTGAGAAACTTATTCAAGAAAAAAAAACTCATCACTGTTTCATGCTCCACAGACTTATTATTGTAGCCCAGTGGTTCTCACTCTTTTTCTGTCAGGCCCCCCTTTGGAGAATGAAAAATCTCCAGCCCCCCTCAACCCCAACAACACTGTAACAGTGGTGCAATTATAAATTTTATTGAAAGAAACATCAATATTGCTACAATACTTTTTACTTTTCGTTGAAATAATTTGTTGTGCAAATTAAAAATAACTTACATTTTTGTTTGAATAATGCAAATGAACTCAATAAGACTGCCCCCTGAGACAATATTTATCCAAATAAAAACAGAAAATGTGCAATTATCTTACAACTATGACAATAAAGTTTCTCTTTTTAGAACAGCAAACAAATTTTGGCAACAAAGATGAACCTTTTAACCATATCAGTGGCTGCAATGAACATACATTACATTGCACATCTCAGAACATTAAAGTACAAACTGTGCAAAAACACAAACATTGCACATTTTTCATTTACAGTCAAATCCTTCTCCATTCTCCAAACCTAAACTCTTTGTCTAGTCTAGTGACATGTCACCATGGCAGTAGATTTGTTTGTTGTACGTCCCTAATATGAGTCCCGGGTGCTCCAACACTAAAACATTAGTTCCACCTGCTACATTTTCTAACCTGAAGAAAAAAAAAACACCCAGGAGTGATCCCATGCGCCCCCTGGCAAGCCTTCGCCTCCCCCCTATGGGGACCGCCCCACAGTTTGAGAAACACTGATGTAGCCCAACACAACCAAAAGGTAAGATCCTTACATTGGATAAATAATAATGCAGTGATTAATATGTTTCATCTGGGACAATTTATTTAATCCTAACTGGTGCAGTGAGTAACTTCTCATTTCTTAAACGACATGTCAAAAGACATATCCCAATATTATTCTCTTTCAGATTCCATTACTAAAACCAGGAATGATAGTCAGCCATCGTCTGCAGGGAAGAACTGGTGCCAGAAGTGATCATGACTAGAAATAACGTGAACCTTTGAAAGAAATTCCACAGACACAGTGTGAAGAGAACTAAAGGGATAGGGATTAAATTTATCAGTGACTCTAATCAGAAAAATTGGATTGATTTGCTAAAAAAACCCAAAAAAACAGAGACTTCTTCAAAAACCATAATTTTGCTGGAGAGCAAAAAAACTGGACTATGTTTCAGGTCATGTGGTCTGAGGAGTCCAGACTGACTCTGTTCCAGTGTGATGGGGACATCACGTAGAGAGGAGAGGGAGATGGAGTGATTACCCATCATGCCTAGTGCCTACAGTACAAGCCTGTGGGGGCAGTGTTATGATCTGGGGTTGATTTGTTTTGTCAGGTCAAAGTTCAGCAACTTTATGTGTCAAAAGCACGTGGTTAGCTGAACCTGAATATACTGAATGAGCAGGTTTTTCTATCAAAGGATATTTATTTTGGGAAGATGCCAATGACAGGATTCATCAGACTAACACTGTGAAGAGCAATTCAAGGAGCATGAGACATCATTTTCACACATGGATTTTCCACCAGAGTCCAGACCTGAACTCCTCTGAGAATCTTTACAAAGCAGTTTGAGTCTCCTATCACTGATTCAAGAACAATTAATGCAACAATGGATGGGAATAAATGTTGTGATATTATATAAAATTCCTGAAAAGATGCTACAGTGAATATTTTTATTTTATGCTTTTTTTTTTTTTTTTTTTTTGGCCAAGCTGTGCATTTGTCTCATATTGCCTGTACAGTGCTATAAAACATACCCAGTCCATGAGCAGGTGAGGTTTGATCCTCAGGGATAGTGGCATAAACATGGTATACATCAGGCTAAAAGAGAAAAAAAACAACCGTAAGACATCTTCACATAGATGGTATCTCTTAACCTGTACAATAGTCATGTTTAGTACAGTGCAGGGCTCACTCACATCTGCATTTTGAGGCTTTTGCTCATTCAACATTTCAGAACCTGCCAGAAGAAAAAACTTGTTAAGCTTAAAATAACATAAATATAATATAACATAATCTCTGTCTGTACATATAGGTGAAAATGAAAAGCTCAACAGTAGAGCTGAAGGTACCAGGTACACAGGTGATCTGACTGTAGGCTGTGTTGTTAGCAGGAGGATCCTTTCCCTTAAAATGGAGAAAGTCTTGATTAAGCGAGAAAAAAAACACAATAATAACAGAAACTGATTCCTATGAGGCTGCAACTCACTTATTTTATCATTGTAATATTACAGAAAATAGATCAAGTCTGTTCAGTTACCATTTCTCCACAGTGAAGTTGTGTTGTGAGCATTAAGTTGCCTGCAACAGAGGCCAAAACACATAAAATATGGAACAATGTGGTTTGCAAATACTGTGATGCTGCATGACCAATGTATGTGCACATTACCGTTCCCTTTTGCTCGTGACCTGAAGGAATAAAGAAAGAAAAAATGTTTTTGATAAAGACCATGTCAGTATACAAGAATGCAGGACAAACAAACAACAGATGAGACCAACACAATTTGGGTCATTAAATAGTCTAATGTAACACTAATAAGTAATTACTTCATCAAAGTTAATAAAACCTGTCCTGATACTTTCATTTTATTTCAACTCCAAATACAAATTTATATGGAAAAAGCCAATCAAAAAAGAAAAGTAAATGTACTTTGACATGATGTATTCATTCATATATCACGTTCATGTTTGTAAGCATAGATCCATTCCTCATGTACATTCAGGCTCTTACACATTGAAGAAAATGGGACAGTAAAATATTTATCACCATTTCTTTCAGGGCTGGAGGCACCAAGTGATAAAGAAATGGTGAAGGTGTGATTTGGCCCCATTTTTTCTGCAAACAAGTCTACAAAATGGGTGTGCAACATAATATAATGGATGGTCTGAGCACAATTCATGTTTCCACTGAGTGGTGGACCATCCCAGGTGACTCCGAGTCCAGAGACGACACTTCTGGACTCTGTCAACATAAAGCCTGTTTTCGTTTCAGTAAAGCTGGGCCTTTATGTCTGTAACTCTGCATTGTAGATCTTGAACATGCTTTGCTGCAGTGATCCTGGCCCATGTGGTTCTGTCATCTATAGGTGGATGACGGTCCTTGATACAGCGCCATCTGAGGGATCAGTGATTGTTTGCATCCCCTTAGAATCCTTCAATCTGTAAATGATCTTCACAGAAGGTGAAATATCCCAAACCTTTCCCATATTTCTTTCAGGAACATTTTTAAACATTTTAGTGATTTTAACAGTTCACAAAGTGGCAATCCTTATTATTTTCACACATTATTATTAGTCCTAAAATTGTCTTCAAATATGTCACAGCCTGAATGTGAGAAATAGAAATGTATCTACAAATAAAATGTCAGCCAGATGACACATGAAATATGTTGTGTTCATACTGTCTACAATAAAATACAGAATGTAATGTACCTTACAGAATGAAAAAACAAATTTCATTGCACTGTACAAGGTATTTTGCAATGACAATAAAGTCTATTCTTTTGTATTCTATTCTGTTGTATTGTATTATCATAGCTTTAATAATAACAGCTTTATTTATATAGCACCTTTAAAAACGAAGTTTACAAAGTGCTTTGACAGACAAAGTAGAAGGGCACAACAGGACACAAGATAGAAGTAAAGACACTAAAACAGAAACAATACAATAAAAGAGATATGTTCAGCAAACGCGAAAACATGACACTTCAAATAAATTGAGTGAATTGGAGTAAAGAGGGCAGGGATAACGTAACATGATGCTGTCAAATCAATGCAAAAATGAAGGAGTGAGATAAAACAACATCATGTATGAGAATATAAATTAATAACCAAACAAGATAAAATGAAAAGTTAAAAAAAAAAAAAAGAACAAATATCACATAAAGGCAAGTTGATAAAAATGTGTTTTAAGTAGTGATTTAAAAGATGTCACTGATTTCGCAAGCCTTATCTCCTTGGGCAGGCTGTTCCAAAGTTGAAGGGCCCTGATGGAAAAGGGGCAGTCACCTTTCAATTTAAGCCTCAACTTTGGAACTGGTATTGTATTGTATTGTATTGTATTGTATTGTATTGTATTCTATTCTATTCTATTCTATTCTATAAAATTGAAGTCAAATTATATTTTAATATCACTACTGTGTTTTTAATTTTCATTTTCCATACTGTCTGAACTTTTTCTTTCTTGAGTTGTATAATACTATTAAATACTTCAATGATGCATTGAAATGTAAAAAGTCGGCACCTTACAGGGTGCGAATGATTCACTGCATTTTTATGCTAGTTTACATTCTAGTAATGCATACTGTATGATCTATATATTTTGAAAGTATAAGTGAAAGTGACATGAAATAAAATTGAAGAATAAAGTCTCTTAACTGTTTATTTGAAATATAAAAAGGTAGAAAGCTGCTCATCAAACACTTATTGAACCTTTGAGTACATATCAGCCATTAAAGCAGTAAAATCTAGAACTGTCAGAGGAAGTGTAAATGGAAAATGTTCAACAGTAGTGAGAACGTACATGAAATACACAAGTAGAAGTGATCTGTGGTAAAGTGTGGTGGTGGTGGAAAGAAGCCAGTCACACAGTTTCAGGAAGTTTAAATTAAGACTTACCTCTTGTGAATGTGCTTGTCTGTAAAATTAAACAAAGTAAGCATTTAGATCACAACATTTGGGGGAAAACAACACACAGAGGGTAATCTGATTACTTAATGGGTGGAGGCTGTTATGGAAAATACAACTTAAACTGCGATTGTATACGCTGGATGTACATGTTTATTCAGACTTTTATGATACAATTCAATCGAGCGAGTTCTCACCATTTTTTCCTTTGTTGCAACAAAATGCCAGTCCCAGAGAGATGACTCCCAGAATGACTCCACAGGCAGCCACTAATATTACCCACTTCAATATCCATGTTACTGTTTCTAAACAAGAGGCCACAAACAACCATCACTTTCAGTTCTTAACGAAAGTAGAAAGATTTACATAATCTACAGTACCGCTCACATCAGAGCCTGTCACAGCACAATGTAAACTATGCAATATACTGTGATGCTTTGGTGATAATGTATGTGAATATGTAAATTAAATTAGAATTATTAAAAACAGGTATCTGGACTGTGACATGTCAATCCTACAAGAAGTCATTTGTATTTTTTGCGTTGTAGAAATAGGGCCTGGCCAAGCAAATAACGGAGTGAGAGAGCACTGTACTGCAATACTAATCATTCCATAACTGTTTTTAAAAATTAATTTAGCAGCCACCATAACAGCTCAAATTATAGGTCCAAGCAAGTACTTTAAAATGATATTAAGGAATGATAACCACATATTTAACAAAAACATGAATTTATTATCATTGACAAAGTAACAGAGTGAGGAAAAATATACAGCAGTTATTCAAGGTTTAGAAAAAACACCAGAAAGTGCTGTTCCTCAAGGAAAGTGCAAATATTTAGCATACCACACTTTTCTTAATATATGAGAGTATATTATATCCAAAAATGAAACTGATATCACTTTTAGTTTAGTTTTAAAAGACATTAATTCATGATAATGGAGTAAAAATCCAATAAAGTAACAGTGAGGTGTTTGTCCAGTGTAATGCACTATAATAATAATCAGAGATTTTATTAACATACTGATAAAAGTATCAGTCTTTGGCCGCATATGTTTCATTACTATATTTAATACACATCTTTCGGTTGTTGTTTTTTTTTGTTTTTTGTTTTTTTTATAATAAATAACGTTCAAAATCATTATAGCGTTCAATTATTATAAAATACAAGATTAGACACAGGCATATATTTTGAACATATGTATTTACACATTGCTATTTACATTCTGAATTTATGCTGTATACATGCATTTACAACCTTTACTGTTCTTAATTTACATTTTATTCTCATATATTTTACTATCCAGTTGTAATTCAGGTACAAATTAAATAAACACAGTTTTAGAAACTAGAAATAGTTGTCTTTTATGCTGAGCAGTCAAAATATTATTTTAGATAAAAAAGAAATTGAACATGATGTTCACTTCTGCTAGGCCAGGCCCAGTAATAATAATAATAATAATAATAATAATAATAATAATAATAATAATAATAATAATAATAATAATAATAATAACATCTTTGTACTTTGACAGCAATCGGGACAGTTAGAACAGTAGTGAGTTACCAGTTAACCAAACAGTAGTGAACAAACAAAACAATTTTTTAAAGGCAAAAATATAAATATTTTTTTTAAATAATTAAAAGGAAATAAAACAAAAATGAGTGGGAACAATACCCAATCCCAATAAAAGTGCAAAAAAAAACAAAAAGAGACAACATCATGTCATAAAAATAGTGAAAGTGGCTGACAATCATTGTAATGTAATGTACTAATTATCTTAGATTATTATACATTATATCTAATAATCTTATTTGTATTTTATTTAATTTAGCTAAAGGACAGTTATATTTCCCTTTGGGATAAATTAAGTGAATCTAAATCTCAATGTCTTCAAAACTCCTACTTAGTTCAGAAACTACCAGCAGAAAATAAAATGTGGAAGAGACTGAATATCTAAAATTAAAGAAGTATTTAAGTATTTAGTGTTAGTGAGATGTATGAGGTATTTTGCTTCATTTTCTCACCTTTATTACTTGAGTCTTGCTTTTGTTGGGTCACATTCAAAACACTCACTTTAGAAGTACACAGAGGTGTCTGATCTAATAAGTAGAAACATTTATAACAGTGTTATAATGTATCTTGGAGTATTTGACGCTGTTGTTGTGAATCTCACCTGTAGGTTTGTGTTCTGATGTTGGATGTAGAGCAGCAGAGGTCAGACTGATGGTAGGATCAGTCATAATTTCTAAAGGACACAAACAAAAGTGTGAACCTGTGTAGTAGGCTGAGGTGACTGATCTAATAAATAGTCGCAAAGATTTATAACATATATAGTGTTGTGTTGTATCTGAGAGTATTTGATGCTCTTGTTCAGAATCTTACCTGCAGTGTCTTGTTCTGACGTCGGGTTTAGAGGAGATGCATCAGAGGTCGGTATGTTTGTGAAATCAGTCACTAGTTCTTAAGGACAAAAAACACAAGTAAAGTCAATGTTTATCATATACATTTCTTCTCTAGAGGTGCTATTGTCACATGGTTTATAAATGGTCAAAGCATCTCATGGACAGGAGTTACAGGATCAAAAGTACCAGGTCAGAATACAGTGGACATGTAGAGTGGATCCTACCTGGTGTCATTGTGAGAACTGGTTTCTTGTTGGACTCTGTGTTGACAATATCTAACAATTAAAAAAAGGAAACACTGATCGGTGTCTGTCAATTTAGTATATCTTACACACAAATGAAATGCTATTTATATTATTTATCTGACCTTTTCTCTGAATTTGACTTTTTTTTATACAGTATATGTTGTAAATTTCGCTCAATTCACCAAAAAAAGTGACTCTAAACTGAAACAGTTCAAAGTTAGACATCTTAATAACTGTATTTGTATTAATCACAGATACAGTGTGGCCATAAAATGCCATTTTGATTATGTTTTTAACCATTTCAATTGACATAATCACATTTTTGTAGATACAGTATGTGATAGTTTTCCATTTCATATATTTACCTGCAGCTCGTTTTAGAAATAGAATCACATACAGTTCAGTCTCTGCAGCATCTGAATGGTGACTTACCAGTCAAACTGTATCCATCACTACGAGGAGACACAGAGCTGTCTGACAAACTGTAATCACAGCTCACATCTTTCTTCTGGACTACATCAAGGCATCTCAACAACTCATTCACTGGGATAAAAAACTGGCAGATCCTCTGTTTGTCTGAGGTCTTTTTTCCCCAGGCGTTTGCTGTTATTTGGGGACGAGTTGATTCTCCAAAGTACAGGTTACATCGTGTGTCATCCTTCACATGTTCAGGTAGTGAACACACAATGACAAAACTTTCATCACGATGAACACTTATATGTGGTTTTTGACCTAAAAAATATAAGCAGTTTAGTATAAATGACAATGAATAAGCTGTTGGAACAAACTAGTACAGTCACTGACAGAAGAATACCTTCAAAGATAAAAGAAACATTAGAACACTTACTTTGTACAGTGACAGATGTAAAGGCACTGTGAGGAGACGGAGAATCAGCCTCCCCGTGGTTTACAGTGTAATAACATTTTAGTTTAACTTCAGCAGGAAGATGTTTATTCACCATCAGTTCAGCCCCTTTCAGTGTCTGTACACATGATGAGTCTCCTAAAATTCTTCCACTTAATGTGTAGAAATAACACCTGGATACAGACACAGATGAAGGAGTCTGACAGTTTAATGTAACTGAGTCTGTCTCTGCGATCACTGGAGGATCAATGATCAGTGTAGGTGGAAAAAGAGCTGAAAATGAAAAAAGGTTGTGTCAAATACTTGCACTGTATTTACTTTTTTAAGTAATAGTTAATTTAGAGTACACAGTTATAGAGTACAGAGGTTCATATCCATATTAAAACTCAACTTGTTGCTTTTGCTGATACTTACGTTGAATGGTGATGGAGAATGAGTCACTGTGTGGCGATGCAGATGTTTGAAGGTAAAAACATTTTACTTTAATCTCAGTTGGTGGACTTTGTTTCACAATTGACAACAGCTCAGTTCCTGTCAGTTTCTTCAGACATGAAAACTGTTTAGCAGGTTTTCCTCCAATAATGTAGAAACACTCAGATACAGGTGATGGAGTCTGACAGTTTAATGTAACTGTGGCTTTCTCTGTGATCACTGGAGGATCAACCAACAGTTTAGGTGCACGAAGAACTGAAAGATTAAAAATACATAGATTTAATACCTGTATGATCACTTAATGAATAGAAAATGTGATTTAAATGTGATCAATGGAGGTTATTGTACTATCAGACTATAGAACTGCAAAGAAATATTAAAACAAAATAATATTAATAGACTACAATAATACAATTATAGCAGTACATCAGACTTTGTAAAGTCAAGTCAAGAACTTACATACCTTGTCCTTTTACTTCAAAAGCTAAATCTGTTGGGGAAAAAAATCAAAGAAATACAAAAATGTACTTTTTTTTCACACAGTTTGCAAAAATCATTCATTCTAATATAACAGCCATATACATTATTTGACTTTAGTAAAGTTATACAACTATGTTCCGTTTTTGCTGAAAACAGTCAGAGATGTTTTATGCTTCATAGAGACACAATTTGAGTTTGATCAAATGGATCTGTTTTGAAAGTGAAAATCAAATAAGAGATTAAACTCACATGTGAGGATGAGTATCAGCAGATGTCCAGCCATGATAAAAGCATAAAAATGTAAATGTCCTGAAGTCCTTTAAAAGCTAAACTGGTTTTTTCTGACTACACAAACTACAGATCACTTTCACTCTCCGATTCACTCAGGAAAACCACAGACAGAGCTGAAAAATGACTCCCACACAAGTGACACCACTGACAAGACCCAATAAGTACTTTGTATTTAGATCAACTGTAGTGTAGTGATGAGTGTTTCACACACAAAACTAAAGACTGTTCATCACCTTCCCCTTTCTTCTTGCTTATTGTTTGTCTGGACGGACGGACGGACGGACGGACAGACAGACAGACAGACAGACAGACAGACAGACAGACAGACAGATCTGATAGATAGATAGATAGATAGATAGATAGATAGATAGATAGATAGATAGATAGATAGATAGATAGATAGATAGATAGATAGATAGATAGATAGATAGATAGATAGATAGATAGATAGATAGATAGATAGATAGATAGATAGATAGATAAACAGCCAGTGGTAGCTTTTGTTACAATGATGATAGCTTTTTTTTTTTTTTTTATCACATTGTTATTGCTTTTCTTGAAGAAAAAAGAAAAAAATGTTTAACACAGCAGATTTACAATACATTTCATGCATGTATGATATGTTAAGATAAAATGATGACCCCAGTGAGTAGCGGATTTGTGTTCTCTCAGTGTTAAACTAAGCTATGCTAAGCTAACTAGCTGTAACTGTGAGTTCAGTGTGTAAGATTCAGATATTTTTTTTATTCATGCACAGAGAAAGAAACATACATATACATGAGCATTTTACAACAGATATACATGAAAGGGAACCCCAAAGAAGCAAGAGTGCTTATAGATAGGGGATCCAAGCAACCAACAAATAGAATACAAACTCAATTGAATCAAAATAAACAGAATACAATATCCATACCTATGTTTCTATGAGTATATAATCTCCAGAAAATAAGGACAATATTTCTGTTATGTAGAAAAGGCACTGATATGTGAAGAGTGAATGTCCCACCTTCATGTTGAACCACCTTGTTTTGCTGAATTTTATTGTCTTTTCTTTTCTTTTTTTTTTTTTTTTTCGTAACAAGCAGTAACTCTGAGGTGCCTTAAAAGCTCCTACCAAGAAGGGACCGGGGCTATTTTTTCTTTAAATATACAACCCAGAACAGACCAAACACCTACTCCAAGGAGGGTCTGTCATGTTTTTAGTGGCCACAGCTGGAGTAGCTGGGGGTTTTCAGTCTGCATCTTCACCACTAGATATCACTATCATACATTAAGCATTTAAGGAAGTCACATAGTTTAACAATAAGAAAACAGATTCCCAAGAGAATATGAACACAGCAGTTATAGTTTTGTGTCAGTCGGTTGCTAATTCATAATCCTATATGACTGACATAGTTGAAAAGCCAAGTGGTGTTTGGCCTCCTACTCCAGTCCTTGTGGTGCAAAACCCAGAGGTGGAGGCGACTAAACAGAGATGTAATGGACTGAAAAGGACTAAACTTGATTATCTGTGACATCAGAGTGGGTTAATCAACTGCTTCCTGTTAATTCTAGAGTCCTGAAAGTGTATCTCACTCAAGGCAACTTGGCAATCCTGCAAAAATCCTCCAATCATGTAACAATGACAAGTAAAAACAACTCTGATTGGCTGCAGGGCACAAAAATGCACCCAGAATGAATCTTACATTCTCCAATGAGAGCACAGCCTTGTATCACCTGCTCAGCAACAGTTTTAACAACCACGTATACACTGATCAGTCCATCACCCTGAAACCAGGAAGTGAACATAGTCATGCAGAAGTTAAAGTTCACTTACAAACAACATGACTAAATGTTGATGTGAACTATAGGAGACAGGATGAGTATTATAAGACAGTAAATTAACATGTAATTTTAATTTTCCTGAAAATAATATGGTTAAACAGCTCTTCTACAAGTAATTTTAAGTGGCTTGTTAGAGCCATAATGCAAATTAGTGTAAAATAGTTTAAATTTATAAGGTACAATGTTTAGGTTGAAAGTTCAAAGAAATAACTGTCACCTAATTTGTAGCATTAATCTTTAATATGCTTGATATGAATATCTGCATTGTGTTACTTGTTAAAGCAGTAAGCTGCATCAGCCAGTAGGGGGGTCAGAGCGCAACAGTCTTTGACTGTGACTACAAGGCTTTACTGATCTCCTGTAATGGATGAAAGATTCTTTATTTTTTGCAATATTTTTGTTGCAATGTGAATCATTTCTTCAGTAAATACTTCAAACTTTCAAAGAAGTCTCGCGTCAATGACTCTAACTCAAGAACTGGACACAAAACGGAGTTTTAAGAAACTGCACCTACAGGCTCTTCCTATGGAGCAGCACTCAGATCATCTTATCATTTAATCTAACTTGCATTTAAACTAATAAGACAAAAATACTTTATATATTTATTTTAATTTCTTGCTATAATTACGCACAGTTTTTATTTTTCTTAGTCATGTTGTCATTTGATGTCTTCTTATTTACATCTATTACAAATCCAATGAAGTAAATACAATTTACAATTATATAAATGTGTTTTCTAATGATTAACATCTATTAATTTACATATAAATGACAACATGTACAAACTGTTTTCTTCTTTGCAAAATAAAAACAAGACACAGTGATTGGATTTGACGTCTCAGTCCTGCACACGGTGGGTCTGGACTGATGAGCTCCCTCCTCTGGTGTGATTCTGATTGTATTTGTTATCCTAAAAAAATAGTGAACCAGATATTAACAGGGTTTTTTTTTCTGCATGGTGTTTTCATTAAAATCATTACATCTTATATGCCAATTTTTTGAGATCCAGTTTACAATATACAGTTTACCAAATAAATTTTATGATAATATATATATTTGATGTCCGCTGTCCATCAGTCACTGAAATATGCATTGATGAACAAACATTACATTATTACACACATATTTTTTAGATAAATCTAACTATTGAGCTCCCACTGCTGGTTAAACTATTTTATATTGTATGCATACTAAGAAATAGCAGCCACTAGATGTGTTTAGACTGAAATGAAAAAAATCACCTTACCAGTAATCTTTGATTCATAGGTGACAACACTGTAAATTTCATCATAATCAGCCTGCAAATTGTGTCAAACAGAGGGGAAAAATACTCTGATTAATATAGAAATTAGTGAAACATAATGACTGTATATTATATTATTCTAAGGCATGATTTTTAACAAAGCAAGGAATTTTAAATCTTTTAATAGGATGGATGTAGAGGAGATTATATTACCATTCCAAAGTTGTCACCTGGCACATATCCACAGTCATCTGAAACAGCAAAATCAAGAGACACAATATATAACATTAAACTAAATAAACTGTATTAAAATCAGTAATGTTATATAGACATGTTGTTGAAGCATTACGTACATTTGCATTCATCAGCGATGCTGCTCCTTGACCTAAATGTTAAAAAAGAAAGAAAGAAAGAAAGAAAGAAAGAAAGAAAGAAAGAAAGAAAGAAAGAAAGAAAGAAAAGGGACATTCATTTAAACAGAAGATGAGGAATTTGCAAATATAGAAAGGATAAAGCATATTAGTCTTGTCCAACATCTATATAATGTAATTCTTGAGTCTGTTACATTGATTCAAGTCAAATTGTGTAGAAACAAGGGGAGATGTGTTTCCATCAGTGTATTATAATAACAGGATATTGAAAGGAAAGGAAAGGAAAGGAAAGGAAAGGAAAGGAAAGGAAAGGAAAGGAAAGGAAAGGAAAGGAAAGGAAAGGAAAGGAAAGGAAAGGAAAGGAAAGGAAAGGAAAGGAAATTGTCACCTCAGGGGTCCACAATTCTCTAAAAAAAAAAATACAAGAAAAAAAATGCAGTGAACACAAAAGACTACCATCCCACTGGGAACTTTTAATTAAATAACTGTTCAATCACATCATTATCACTAAGATAAAAACACCATCATGTGCAAAAGAACTTTTGGGATTTCTGATTTATTATTAATAGAGATGGCCAGTTATTTACTTATTGAAGTCAAATAATTAAATCAATTTAAGTTCATTAGTCTTGGTTAATAACAAAAACCAAAATAATTAAAGCTACAAACAGCATTAGGTGGGACCTCGTGCAGTTCGTTCCACCTCCCGTCACCATCGACACCTCAGCTCTTCTCAAACCTCTGTGTCCCAGCTCCAGCCCCCACCCTTTCATGTCCATCCTCCTTTCATCCCTACAGAACATCAGAACCCCTCTGCTGAAACCACTATCACCTTTTAATGAGGCTTTTATTTTGAAAAACCCTACTGTGTCTGTGTGCGTGTCTGTGAGAAAGCATCATATTTAATTAATTAAAATTGTACAAACAGTTGAGTGGTTGGTCATAAAAATCAAGAAAAGTTATTACTACTCATTATTTAGCTTCTTTAATGAGGCTTTTATTTTGAATAACTCTACTGTGTGTACGCTGTACTCTGTATACAAAATGTCACATACCTTCAATCAGCCAATCAGCTTTTAGCATTCTGTTCTCATCTGTGCCTGTACGTTTGTAACATGGCCCCTTATGGAGCAGATGTGCGTCTGTTAAATTCAGTGACAAACCACCTCTCAAACAAACTGCGATAACTCCATAACCGTACATCCTATCTGAAAAATTTTTTCACATGAGGCTTATGGAAAGTCTTTTGAACTTATCACTGTATAAGTTGTAAATATGTTATAATATATGCTGAAAAACACATCCAATGTTTCATATTGTTTGAGATACTGTTTGTCATGGGAACCAAAGACACATTAAATAGTGACTGTTTTCTGTAGAAGCCATGTAGTTTGTTTTTTTTTTGTTTTTTTTTTGGTGAGTTTGTGATGCTGGCCACAATATTCCCCTCTATTTTTTGTAGTATTTTAATAAAGAGACTGAGAGACATTATGCTTAGTACAACCATGTAAAAATAACAATGGCCAGGACTTCTGCACAGTACCGTATGCAGTACTCTGGCACTAATAGTACCAGAGGCATTAGTTTTACATCTCTATGAAATAAAACATAAATTGTCTGTATCAACCATCACAAATATAAATTCAACTCTACTGTTTTGACTGAGTAATTAGCTGATCACATAGTTTTGCATATCCCTATTATTTCTACACTGAAAACAGCAGTTAAAGGATTCCAACATTTGTGTTATCAATAAAAACAAAAAGTAGCATGTGATGTAATATATGATTAGAAATATCTGGTTCTCACCAATACATTTCTGAGCGAACAGAGCCATCAATCCCAGCAAGACGACGCCCACAGATCCCTCACAAACACCTACAACTACCAGCAAATTCCACATCCATGTTTCTGTTTTTAGAAAAATAAAGTCAGTCTCACTTTTTCCAGAAAGTAAAAAGATTTCTGTCAATTTATGGCATCTATCCCGTGATATTATAGTAATATACAATAATATATGATATATCAAATACATGATGCCAGTTTTTGGTGAACATGTTTAAAACAATGAAAAATAGAACAAAATTTTAAATGTTAATAAGAAGCATCATGTGTGAAGTATTCTGTTCTCATTTCTCAACTGAGCATGTGAAGTAGGTTGAGGCTGAGTATTTGATGCTGTTGTTGTGAATCTCACCTGTAGGTTTGTGTTCTGATGTTGGATATGGAGGAGCAGCAGAGGTCAGACTGATGGTGGGATCAGTCATTATTTCTAAAAGGACACAAACAAATGCATGAGCCGGTGTAGTAGGCTGAGGTGACTGATCTAATAAATAGTCACAAACATTTATAACATATATAACATTTTATTGCATCTGCTCTTGTTCAGAATCTTACCTGTAGTGTTGTATTCTGATGTTGGGTTTAGAGGAGATGCATCAGAGGTCGGTATGTTTGTGAAATCAGTCACTAGTTCTCAAGGACAAAAAACAGAAGTAAAGTCAATTTTTATCATATACATTTCTTCTCTAGAAGTGCTATTGTCACATGGTTAATAAATAATCAGAGCATCTCATGGACAGGAGTTACAGGATCAAAAGTACCAGGTCAGAAAACAGTGGACATGTAGAGTGGATCCTACCTGGTGTCATTGTGAGACCTGGTTTCTTGTTGGACTCTGTGTTGACAATATCTAACAATTAAAAAAAGGAAACACTGATCGGTGTCTGTCAATTTAGAATGGATTGAAATATCTTGCATAAAAATGAAATGCTATTTATATTATTTGTCTTATCTTTTCTTTGAATTTGACTTTTTGTTATACAGTATATGCTGTAAATTTCACTCAATTCACCAAAAAAAGTGACTCTAAACTGAAACAGTTCACAGTTAGACGTCTAAATAACTGTATTTGTATTAATCACAGATACAGTGTGGCCATAAAATGCCATTTTGATTATGTTTTTAACCATTTTAATTGACATAAGTACATTTTTGTAGATACAGTATTTGATAGTTTTCCATTTCATATATTTACCTGCAGCTCGTTTTAGAAATAGAATCACATACAGTTCAGTCTCTGCAGCGTCTGAATGGTGACTTACCAGTCAAACTGAATCCATCACTACGAGGAGACACAGAGCTGTCTGACAAACTGTAATCACAGCTCACATCTTTCTTCTGGACTACATCAAGGTATCTCAACAATTCATTCACTGGGATAAAAAACTGGCAGATCCTCTGTTTGTTTGAGGTCTTTCTTCCCCAGGTAGTTGCTGTTATTTGGGGACGAGTTGATTCTCCAAAGTACAGGTTACATCGTGTGTCATCCTTCACAGATCCAGGTAGTGAACACACAATGACAAAACTTTCATCACGATGAACAGTTATGTGTGGTTTTTGACCTAAAAAATATAAGCAGTTTAGTATAAATGACAATGAATAAGCTGTTGGAACAAACTAGTACAGTCACTGACAGAAGAATACCTTCAAAGATAAAAGAAACATTAGAACACTTACTTTGTACAGTGACAGATGTAAAGGCACTGTGAGGAGACGGAGAATCAGCCTCCCCGTGGTTTACAGTGTAATAACATTTTAGTTTAACTTCAGCAGGAAGATGTTTATTCACCATCAGTTCAGCCCCTTTCAGTGTCTGTACACATGATGAGTCTCCTAAAATTCTTCCACTTAATGTGTAGAAATAACACCTGGATACAGACACAGATGAAGGAGTCTGACAGTTTAATGTAACTGAGTCTGTCTCTGCGATCACTGGAGGATCAATGATCAGTGTAGGTGGAAAAAGAGCTGAAAATGAAAAAAAGGTTGTGTCAAATACTTGCACTGTATTTACTTTTTTAAGTAATAGTTAATTTAGAGTACACAGTTATAGAGTACAGAGGTTCATATCCATATTAAAACTCAACTTGTTGCTTTTGCTGATACTTACGTTGAATGGTGATGGAGAATGAGTCACTGTGTGGCGATGCAGATGTTTGAAGGTAAAAACATTTTACTTTAATCTCAGTTGGTGGACTTTGTTCCACAATTGACAACAGCTCAGTTCCTGTCAGTTTCTTCAGACATGAAAACTGTTTAGCAGGTTTTCCTCCAATAATGTAGAAACACTCAGATACAGGTGATGGAGTCTGACAGTTTAATGTAACTGTGGCTTTCTCTGTGATCACTGGAGGATCAACCAACAGTTTAGGTGCACGAAGAACTGAAAGATTAAAAATACATAGATTTAATACCTGTATGATCACTTAATGAATAGAAAATGTGATTTAAATGTGATCAATGGAGGTTATTGTACTATCAGACTATAGAACTGCAAAGAAATATTAAAACAAAATAATATTAATAGACTACAATAATACAATTATAGCAGTACATCAGACTTTGTAAAGTCAAGTCAAGAACTTACATACCTTGTCCTTTTACTTCAAAAGCTAAATCTGTTGGGGAAAAAAATCAAAGAAATACAAAAATGTACTTTTTTTCACACAGTTTGCAAAAATCATTCATTCTAATATAACAGCCATATACATTATTTGACTTTAGTAAAGTTATACAACTATGTTCCGTTTTTGCTGAAAACAGTCAGAGATGTTTTATGCTTCATAGAGACACAATTTGAGTTTGATCAAATGGATCTGTTTTGAAAGTGAAAATCAAATAAGAGATTAAACTCACATGTGAGGATGAGTATCAGCAGATGTCCAGCCATGATAAAAGCATAAAAATGTAAATGTCCTGAAGTCCTTTAAAAGCTAAACTGGTTTTTCTGACTACACAAACTACAGATCACTTTTCACTCTCCGATTCACTCAGGAAAACCACAGACAGAGCTGAAAAATGACTCCCACACAAGTGACACCACTGACAAGACCCAATAAGTACTTTGTATTTAGATCAACTGTAGTGTAGTGATGAGTGTTTCACACACAAAACTAAAGACTGTTCATCACCTTCCCCTTTCTTCTTGCTTATTGTTTGTCTGGACGGACGGACGGACGGACGGACGGACAGACAGACAGACAGACAGACAGACAGACAGACAGACAGATCTGATAGATAGATAGATAGATAGATAGATAGATAGATAGATAGATAGATAGATAGATAGATAGATAGATAGATAGATAGATAGATAGATAGATAGATAGATAGATAGATAGATAGATAGATAGATAGATAGATAGATAGATAGATAAACAGCCAGTGGTAGCTTTTGTTACAATGATGATAGCTTTTTTTTTTTTTTTATCACATTGTTATTGCTTTTCTTGAAGAAAAAAGAAAAAAATGTTTAACACAGCAGATTTACAATACATTTCATGCATGTATGATATGTTAAGATAAATGATGACCCCAGTGAGTAGCGGATTTGTGTTCTCCTCAGTGTTAAACTAAGCTATGCTAAGCTAACTAGCTGTAACTGTGAGTTCAGTGTGTAAGATTCAGATATTTTTTTATTCATGCACAGAGAAAGAAACATACATATACATGAGCATTTTACAACAGATATACATGAAAGGGAACCCCAAAGAAGCAAGAGTGCTTATAGATAGGGGATCCAAGCAACCAACAAATAGAATACAAACTCAATTGAATCAAAATAAACAGAATACAATATCCATACCTATGTTTCTATGAGTATATAATCTCCAGAAAATAAGGACAATATTTCTGTTATGTAGAAAAGGCACTGATATGTGAAGAGTGAATGTCCCACCTTCATGTTGAACCACCTTGTTTTGCTGAATTTTATTGTCTTTTCTTTTCTTTTTTTTTTTTTTTTTTCGTAACAAGCAGTAACTCTGAGGTGCCTTAAAAGCTCCTACCAAGAAGGGACCGGGGCTATTTTTTCTTTAAATATACAACCCAGAACAGACCAAACACCTACTCCAAGGAGGGTCTGTCATGTTTTTAGTGGCCACAGCTGGAGTAGCTGGGGGTTTTCAGTCTGCATCTTCACCACTAGATATCACTATCATACATTAAGCATTTAAGGAAGTCACATAGTTTAACAATAAGAAAACAGATTCCCAAGAGAATATGAACACAGCAGTTATAGTTTTGTGTCAGTCGGTTGCTAATTCATAATCCTATATGACTGACATAGTTGAAAAGCCAAGTGGTGTTTGGCCTCCTACTCCAGTCCTTGTGGTGCAAAACCCAGAGGTGGAGGCGACTAAACAGAGATGTAATGGACTGAAAAGGACTAAACTTGATTATCTGTGACATCAGAGTGGGTTAATCAACTGCTTCCTGTTAATTCTAGAGTCCTGAAAGTGTATCTCACTCAAGGCAACTTGGCAATCCTGCAAAAATCCTCCAATCATGTAACAATGACAAGTAAAAACAACTCTGATTGGCTGCAGGGCACAAAAATGCACCCAGAATGAATCTTACATTCTCCAATGAGAGCACAGCCTTGTATCACCTGCTCAGCAACAGTTTTAACAACCACGTATACACTGATCAGTCCATCACCCTGAAACCAGGAAGTGAACATAGTCATGCAGAAGTTAAAGTTCACTTACAAACAACATGACTAAATGTTGATGTGAACTATAGGAGACAGGATGAGTATTATAAGACAGTAAATTAACATGTAATTTTAATTTTCCTGAAAATAATATGGTTAAACAGCTCTTCTACAAGTAATTTTAAGTGGCTTGTTAGAGCCATAATGCAAATTAGTGTAAATAGTTTAAATTTATAAGGTACAATGTTTAGGTTGAAAGTTCAAAGAAATAACTGTCACCTAATTTGTAGCATTAATCTTTAATATGCTTGATATGAATATCTGCATTGTGTTACTTGTTAAAGCAGTAAGCTGCATCAGCCAGTAGGGGGGTCAGAGCGCAACAGTCTTTGACTGTGACTACAAGGCTTTACTGATCTCCTGTAATGGATGAAAGATTCTTTATTTTTTGCAATATTTTTGTTGCAATGTGAATCATTTCTTCAGTAAATACTTCAAACTTTCAAAGAAGTCTCGCGTCAATGACTCTAACTCAAGAACTGGACACAAAACGGAGTTTTAAGAAACTGCACCTACAGGCTCTTCCTATGGAGCAGCACTCAGATCATCTTATCATTTAATCTAACTTGCATTTAAACTAATAGACAAAAATACTTTATATATTTATTTTAATTTCTTGCTATAATTACGCACAGTTTTTATTTTTCTTAGTCATGTTGTCATTTGATGTCTTCTTATTTACATCTATTACAAATCCAATGAAGTAAATACAATTTACAATTATATAAATGTGTTTTCTAATGATTAACATCTATTAATTTACATATAAATGACAACATGTACAAACTGTTTTCTTCTTTGCAAAATAAAAACAAGACACAGTGATTGGATTTGACGTCTCAGTCCTGCACACGGTGGGTCTGGACTGATGAGCTCCCTCCTCTGGTGTGATTCTGATTGTATTTGTTATCCTAAAAAAATAGTGAACCAGATATTAACAGGTTTTTTTTTCTGCATGGTGTTTTCATTAAAATCATTACATCTTATATGCCAATTTTTGAGATCCAGTTTACAATATACAGTTTACCAAATAAATTTTATGATAATATATATATTTGATGTCCGCTGTCCATCAGTCACTGAAATATGCATTGATGAACAAACATTACATTATTACACACATATTTTTAGATAAATCTAACTATTGAGCTCCCACTGCTGGTTAAAACTATTTATATTGTATGCATACTAAGAAATAGCAGCCACTAGATGTGTTTAGACTGAAATGAAAAAATCACCTTACCAGTAATCTTTGATTCATAGGTGACAACACTGTAAATTTCATCATAATCAGCCTGCAAATTGTGTCAAACAGAGGGGAAAAATACTCTGATTAATATAGAAATTAGTGAAACATAATGACTGTATATTATATTATTCTAAGGCATGATTTTTAACAAAGCAAGGAATTTTAAATCTTTTAATAGGATGGATGTAGAGGAGATTATATTACCATTCCAAAGTTGTCACCTGGCACATATCCACAGTCATCTGAAACAGCAAAATCAAGAGACACAATATATAACATTAAACTAAATAAACTGTATTAAAATCAGTAATGTTATATAGACATGTTGTTGAAGCATTACGTACATTTGCATTCATCAGCGATGCTGCTCCTTGACCTAAATGTTAAAAAAGAAAGAAAGAAAGAAAGAAAGAAAGAAAGAAAGAAAGAAAGAAAGAAAGAAAGAAAGAAAGAAAAGGGACATTCATTTAAACAGAAGATGAGGAATTTGCAAATATAGAAAGGATAAAGCATATTAGTCTTGTCCAACATCTATATAATGTAATTCTTGAGTCTGTTACATTGATTCAAGTCAAATTGTGTAGAAACAAGGGGAGATGTGTTTCCATCAGTGTATTATAATAACAGGATATTGAAAGGAAAGGAAAGGAAAGGAAAGGAAAGGAAAGGAAAGGAAAGGAAAGGAAAGGAAAGGAAAGGAAAGGAAAGGAAAGGAAAGGAAAGGAAAGGAAAGGAAAGGAAAGGAAATTGTCACCTCAGGGGTCCACAATTCTCTAAAAAAAAAAATACAAGAAAAAAAATGCAGTGAACACAAAAGACTACCATCCCACTGGGAACTTTTAATTAAATAACTGTTCAATCACATCATTATCACTAAGATAAAAACACCATCATGTGCAAAAGAACTTTTGGGATTTCTGATTTATTATTAATAGAGATGGCCAGTTATTTACTTATTGAAGTCAAATAATTAAATCAATTTAAGTTCATTAGTCTTGGTTAATAACAAAAACCAAAATAATTAAAGCTACAAACAGCATTAGGTGGGACCTCGTGCAGTTCGTTCCACCTCCCGTCACCATCGACACCTCAGCTCTTCTCAAACCTCTGTGTCCCAGCTCCAGCCCCCACCCTTTCATGTCCATCCTCCTTTCATCCCTACAGAACATCAGAACCCCTCTGCTGAAACCACTATCACCTTTTAATGAGGCTTTTATTTTGAAAAACCCTACTGTGTCTGTGTGCGTGTCTGTGAGAAAGCATCATATTTAATTAATTAAAATTGTACAAACAGTTGAGTGGTTGGTCATAAAAATCAAGAAAAGTTATTACTACTCATTATTTAGCTTCTTTAATGAGGCTTTTATTTTGAATAACTCTACTGTGTGTACGCTGTACTCTGTATACAAAATGTCACATACCTTCAATCAGCCAATCAGCTTTTAGCATTCTGTTCTCATCTGTGCCTGTACGTTTGTAACATGGCCCCTTATGGAGCAGATGTGCGTCTGTTAAATTCAGTGACAAACCACCTCTCAAACAAACTGCGATAACTCCATAACCGTACATCCTATCTGAAAAATTTTTTCACATGAGGCTTATGGAAAGTCTTTTGAACTTATCACTGTATAAGTTGTAAATATGTTATAATATATGCTGAAAAACACATCCAATGTTTCATATTGTTTGAGATACTGTTTGTCATGGGAACCAAAGACACATTAAATAGTGACTGTTTTCTGTAGAAGCCATGTAGTTTGTTTTTTTTTTTGTTTTTTTTTTGGTGAGTTTGTGATGCTGGCCACAATATTCCCCTCTATTTTTTGTAGTATTTTAATAAAGAGACTGAGAGACATTATGCTTAGTACAACCATGTAAAAATAACAATGGCCAGGACTTCTGCACAGTACCGTATGCAGTACTCTGGCACTAATAGTACCAGAGGCATTAGTTTTACATCTCTATGAAATAAAACATAAATTGTCTGTATCAACCATCACAAATATAAATTCAACTCTACTGTTTTGACTGAGTAATTAGCTGATCACATAGTTTTGCATATCCCTATTATTTCTACACTGAAAACAGCAGTTAAAGGATTCCAACATTTGTGTTATCAATAAAAACAAAAAGTAGCATGTGATGTAATATATGATTAGAAATATCTGGTTCTCACCAATACATTTCTGAGCGAACAGAGCCATCAATCCCAGCAAGACGACGCCCACAGATCCCTCACAAACACCTACAACTACCAGCAAATTCCACATCCATGTTTCTGTTTTTAGAAAAATAAAGTCAGTCTCACTTTTTCCAGAAAGTAAAAAGATTTTCTGTCAATTTATGGCATCTATCCCGTGATATTATAGTAATATACAATAATATATGATATATCAAATACATGATGCCAGTTTTTGGTGAACATGTTTAAAACAATGAAAAATAGAACAAAATTTTAAATGTTAATAAGAAGCATCATGTGTGAAGTATTCTGTTCTCATTTCTCAACTGAGCATGTGAAGTAGGTTGAGGCTGAGTATTTGATGCTGTTGTTGTGAATCTCACCTGTAGGTTTGTGTTCTGATGTTGGATATGGAGGAGCAGCAGAGGTCAGACTGATGGTGGGATCAGTCATTATTTCTAAAAGGACACAAACAAATGCATGAGCCGGTGTAGTAGGCTGAGGTGACTGATCTAATAAATAGTCACAAACATTTATAACATATATAACATTTTATTGCATCTGCTCTTGTTCAGAATCTTACCTGTAGTGTTGTATTCTGATGTTGGGTTTAGAGGAGATGCATCAGAGGTCGGTATGTTTGTGAAATCAGTCACTAGTTCTCAAGGACAAAAAACAGAAGTAAAGTCAATTTTTATCATATACATTTCTTCTCTAGAAGTGCTATTGTCACATGGTTAATAAATAATCAGAGCATCTCATGGACAGGAGTTACAGGATCAAAAGTACCAGGTCAGAAAACAGTGGACATGTAGAGTGGATCCTACCTGGTGTCATTGTGAGACCTGGTTTCTTGTTGGACTCTGTGTTGACAATATCTAACAATTAAAAAAAGGAAACACTGATCGGTGTCTGTCAATTTAGAATGGATTGAAATATCTTGCATAAAAATGAAATGCTATTTATATTATTTGTCTTATCTTTTCTTTGAATTTGACTTTTGTTATACAGTATATGCTGTAAATTTCACTCAATTCACCAAAAAAAGTGACTCTAAACTGAAACAGTTCACAGTTAGACGTCTAAATAACTGTATTTGTATTAATCACAGATACAGTGTGGCCATAAAATGCCATTTTGATTATGTTTTTAACCATTTTAATTGACATAAGTACATTTTTGTAGATACAGTATTTGATAGTTTTCCATTTCATATATTTACCTGCAGCTCGTTTTAGAAATAGAATCACATACAGTTCAGTCTCTGCAGCGTCTGAATGGTGACTTACCAGTCAAACTGAATCCATCACTACGAGGAGACACAGAGCTGTCTGACAAACTGTAATCACAGCTCACATCTTTCTTCTGGACTACATCAAGGTATCTCAACAATTCATTCACTGGGATAAAAAACTGGCAGATCCTCTGTTTGTTTGAGGTCTTTCTTCCCCAGGTAGTTGCTGTTATTTGGGGACGAGTTGATTCTCCAAAGTACAGGTTACATCGTGTGTCATCCTTCACAGATCCAGGTAGTGAACACACAATGACAAAACTTTCATCACGATGAACAGTTATGTGTGGTTTTTGACCTAAAAAATATAAGCAGTTTAGTATAAATGACAATGAATAAGCTGTTGGAACAAACTAGTACAGTCACTGACAGAAGAATACCTTCAAAGATAAAAGAAACATTAGAACACTTACTTTGTACAGTGACAGATGTAAAGGCACTGTGAGGAGACGGAGAATCAGCCTCCCCGTGGTTTACAGTGTAATAACATTTTAGTTTAACTTCAGCAGGAAGATGTTTATTCACCATCAGTTCAGCCCCTTTCAGTGTCTGTACACATGATGAGTCTCCTAAAATTCTTCCACTTAATGTGTAGAAATAACACCTGGATACAGACACAGATGAAGGAGTCTGACAGTTTAATGTAACTGAGTCTGTCTCTGCGATCACTGGAGGATCAATGATCAGTGTAGGTGGAAAAAGAGCTGAAAATGAAAAAAGGTTGTGTCAAATACTTGCACTGTATTTACTTTTTAAGTAATAGTTAATTTAGAGTACACAGTTATAGAGTACAGAGGTTCATATCCATATTAAAACTCAACTTGTTGCTTTTGCTGATACTTACGTTGAATGGTGATGGAGAATGAGTCACTGTGTGGCGATGCAGATGTTTGAAGGTAAAAACATTTTACTTTAATCTCAGTTGGTGGACTTTGTTCCACAATTGACAACAGCTCAGTTCCTGTCAGTTTCTTCAGACATGAAAACTGTTTAGCAGGTTTTCCTCCAATAATGTAGAAACACTCAGATACAGGTGATGGAGTCTGACAGTTTAATGTAACTGTGGCTTTCTCTGTGATCACTGGAGGATCAACCAACAGTTTAGGTGCACGAAGAACTGAAAGATTAAAAATACATAGATTTAATACCTGTATGATCACTTAATGAATAGAAAATGTGATTTAAATGTGATCAATGGAGGTTATTGTACTATCAGACTATAGAACTGCAAAGAAATATTAAAACAAAATAATATTAATAGACTACAATAATACAATTATAGCAGTACATCAGACTTTGTAAAGTCAAGTCAAGAACTTACATACCTTGTCCTTTTACTTCAAAAGCTAAATCTGTTGGGGAAAAAAATCAAAGAAATACAAAAATGTACTTTTTTTTCACACAGTTTGCAAAAATCATTCATTCTAATATAACAGCCATATACATTATTTGACTTTAGTAAAGTTATACAACTATGTTCCGTTTTTGCTGAAAACAGTCAGAGATGTTTTATGCTTCATAGAGACACAATTTGAGTTTGATCAAATGGATCTGTTTTGAAAGTGAAAATCAAATAAGAGATTAAACTCACATGTGAGGATGAGTATCAGCAGATGTCCAGCCATGATAAAAGCATAAAAATGTAAATGTCCTGAAGTCCTTTAAAAGCTAAACTGGTTTTTCTGACTACACAAACTACAGATCACTTTTCACTCTCCGATTCACTCAGGAAAACCACAGACAGAGCTGAAAAATGACTCCCACACAAGTGACACCACTGACAAGACCCAATAAGTACTTTGTATTTAGATCAACTGTAGTGTAGTGATGAGTGTTTCACACACAAAACTAAAGACTGTTCATCACCTTCCCCTTTCTTCTTGCTTATTGTTTGTCTGGACGGACGGACGGACGGACGGACGGACAGACAGACAGACAGACAGACAGACAGACAGATCTGATAGATAGATAGATAGATAGATAGATAGATAGATAGATAGATAGATAGATAGATAGATAGATAGATAGATAGATAGATAGATAGATAGATAGATAGATAGATAGATAGATAGATAGATAGATAGATAGATAGATAGATAGATAGATAGATAGATAAACAGCCAGTGGTAGCTTTTGTTACAATGATGATAGCTTTTTTTTTTTTTTATCACATTGTTATTGCTTTTCTTGAAGAAAAAAGAAAAAAATGTTTAACACAGCAGATTTACAATACATTTCATGCATGTATGATATGTTAAGATAAAATGATGACCCCAGTGAGTAGCGGATTTGTGTTCTCTCAGTGTTAAACTAAGCTATGCTAAGCTAACTAGCTGTAACTGTGAGTTCAGTGTGTAAGATTCAGATATTTTTTTTATTCATGCACAGAGAAAGAAACATACATATACATGAGCATTTTACAACAGATATACATGAAAGGGAACCCCAAAGAAGCAAGAGTGCTTATAGATAGGGGATCCAAGCAACCAACAAATAGAATACAAACTCAATTGAATCAAAATAAACAGAATACAATATCCATACCTATGTTTCTATGAGTATATAATCTCCAGAAAATAAGGACAATATTTCTGTTATGTAGAAAAGGCACTGATATGTGAAGAGTGAATGTCCCACCTTCATGTTGAACCACCTTGTTTTGCTGAATTTTATTGTCTTTTCTTTTCTTTTTTTTTTTTTTTTTTCGTAACAAGCAGTAACTCTGAGGTGCCTTAAAAGCTCCTACCAAGAAGGGACCGGGGCTATTTTTTCTTTAAATATACAACCCAGAACAGACCAAACACCTACTCCAAGGAGGGTCTGTCATGTTTTTAGTGGCCACAGCTGGAGTAGCTGGGGGTTTCAGTCTGCATCTTCACCACTAGATATCACTATCATACATTAAGCATTTAAGGAAGTCACATAGTTTAACAATAAGAAAACAGATTCCCAAGAGAATATGAACACAGCAGTTATAGTTTTGTGTCAGTCGGTTGCTAATTCATAATCCTATATGACTGACATAGTTGAAAAGCCAAGTGGTGTTTGGCCTCCTACTCCAGTCCTTGTGGTGCAAAACCCAGAGGTGGAGGCGACTAAACAGAGATGTAATGGACTGAAAAGGACTAAACTTGATTATCTGTGACATCAGAGTGGGTTAATCAACTGCTTCCTGTTAATTCTAGAGTCCTGAAAGTGTATCTCACTCAAGGCAACTTGGCAATCCTGCAAAAATCCTCCAATCATGTAACAATGACAAGTAAAAACAACTCTGATTGGCTGCAGGGCACAAAAATGCACCCAGAATGAATCTTACATTCTCCAATGAGAGCACAGCCTTGTATCACCTGCTCAGCAACAGTTTTAACAACCACGTATACACTGATCAGTCCATCACCCTGAAACCAGGAAGTGAACATAGTCATGCAGAAGTTAAAGTTCACTTACAAACAACATGACTAAATGTTGATGTGAACTATAGGAGACAGGATGAGTATTATAAGACAGTAAATTAACATGTAATTTTAATTTTCCTGAAAATAATATGGTTAAACAGCTCTTCTACAAGTAATTTTAAGTGGCTTGTTAGAGCCATAATGCAAATTAGTGTAAAATAGTTTAAATTTATAAGGTACAATGTTTAGGTTGAAAGTTCAAAGAAATAACTGTCACCTAATTTGTAGCATTAATCTTTAATATGCTTGATATGAATATCTGCATTGTGTTACTTGTTAAAGCAGTAAGCTGCATCAGCCAGTAGGGGGGTCAGAGCGCAACAGTCTTTGACTGTGACTACAAGGCTTTACTGATCTCCTGTAATGGATGAAAGATTCTTTATTTTTGCAATATTTTTGTTGCAATGTGAATCATTTCTTCAGTAAATACTTCAAACTTTCAAAGAAGTCTCGCGTCAATGACTCTAACTCAAGAACTGGACACAAAACGGAGTTTTAAGAAACTGCACCTACAGGCTCTTCCTATGGAGCAGCACTCAGATCATCTTATCATTTAATCTAACTTGCATTTAAACTAATAAGACAAAAATACTTTATATATTTATTTTAATTTCTTGCTATAATTACGCACAGTTTTTATTTTTCTTAGTCATGTTGTCATTTGATGTCTTCTTATTTACATCTATTACAAATCCAATGAAGTAAATACAATTTACAATTATATAAATGTGTTTTCTAATGATTAACATCTATTAATTTACATATAAATGACAACATGTACAAACTGTTTTCTTCTTTGCAAAATAAAAACAAGACACAGTGATTGGATTTGACGTCTCAGTCCTGCACACGGTGGGTCTGGACTGATGAGCTCCCTCCTCTGGTGTGATTCTGATTGTATTTGTTATCCTAAAAAAATAGTGAACCAGATATTAACAGGGTTTTTTTTCTGCATGGTGTTTTCATTAAAATCATTACATCTTATATGCCAATTTTTTGAGATCCAGTTTACAATATACAGTTTACCAAATAAATTTTATGATAATATATATATTTGATGTCCGCTGTCCATCAGTCACTGAAATATGCATTGATGAACAAACATTACATTATTACACACATATTTTTTAGATAAATCTAACTATTGAGCTCCCACTGCTGGTTAAACTATTTTATATTGTATGCATACTAAGAAATAGCAGCCACTAGATGTGTTTAGACTGAAATGAAAAAAATCACCTTACCAGTAATCTTTGATTCATAGGTGACAACACTGTAAATTTCATCATAATCAGCCTGCAAATTGTGTCAAACAGAGGGGAAAAATACTCTGATTAATATAGAAATTAGTGAAACATAATGACTGTATATTATATTATTCTAAGGCATGATTTTTAACAAAGCAAGGAATTTTAAATCTTTTAATAGGATGGATGTAGAGGAGATTATATTACCATTCCAAAGTTGTCACCTGGCACATATCCACAGTCATCTGAAACAGCAAAATCAAGAGACACAATATATAACATTAAACTAAATAAACTGTATTAAAATCAGTAATGTTATATAGACATGTTGTTGAAGCATTACGTACATTTGCATTCATCAGCGATGCTGCTCCTTGACCTAAATGTTAAAAAAGAAAGAAAGAAAGAAAGAAAGAAAGAAAGAAAGAAAGAAAGAAAGAAAGAAAGAAAGAAAGAAAGAAAGAAAGAAAGAAAGAAAGAAAAGGGACATTCATTTAAACAGAAGATGAGGAATTTGCAAATATAGAAAGGATAAAGCATATTAGTCTTGTCCAACATCTATATAATGTAATTCTTGAGTCTGTTACATTGATTCAAGTCAAATTGTGTAGAAACAAGGGGAGATGTGTTTCCATCAGTGTATTATAATAACAGGATATTGAAAGGAAAGGAAAGGAAAGGAAAGGAAAGGAAAGGAAAGGAAAGGAAAGGAAAGGAAAGGAAAGGAAAGGAAAGGAAAGGAAAGGAAAGGAAAGGAAAGGAAAGGAAATTGTCACCTCAGGGGTCCACAATTCTCTAAAAAAAAAAAATACAAGAAAAAAAATGCAGTGAACACAAAAGACTACCATCCCACTGGGAACTTTTAATTAAATAACTGTTCAATCACATCATTATCACTAAGATAAAAACACCATCATGTGCAAAAGAACTTTTGGGATTTCTGATTTATTATTAATAGAGATGGCCAGTTATTTACTTATTGAAGTCAAATAATTAAATCAATTTAAGTTCATTAGTCTTGGTTAATAACAAAAACCAAAATAATTAAAGCTACAAACAGCATTAGGTGGGACCTCGTGCAGTTCGTTCCACCTCCCGTCACCATCGACACCTCAGCTCTTCTCAAACCTCTGTGTCCCAGCTCCAGCCCCCACCCTTTCATGTCCATCCTCCTTTCATCCCTACAGAACATCAGAACCCCTCTGCTGAAACCACTATCACCTTTTAATGAGGCTTTTATTTTGAAAAACCCTACTGTGTCTGTGTGCGTGTCTGTGAGAAAGCATCATATTTAATTAATTAAAATTGTACAAACAGTTGAGTGGTTGGTCATAAAAATCAAGAAAAGTTATTACTACTCATTATTTAGCTTCTTTAATGAGGCTTTTATTTTGAATAACTCTACTGTGTGTACGCTGTACTCTGTATACAAAATGTCACATACCTTCAATCAGCCAATCAGCTTTTAGCATTCTGTTCTCATCTGTGCCTGTACGTTTGTAACATGGCCCCTTATGGAGCAGATGTGCGTCTGTTAAATTCAGTGACAAACCACCTCTCAAACAAACTGCGATAACTCCATAACCGTACATCCTATCTGAAAAATTTTTTCACATGAGGCTTATGGAAAGTCTTTTGAACTTATCACTGTATAAGTTGTAAATATGTTATAATATATGCTGAAAAACACATCCAATGTTTCATATTGTTTGAGATACTGTTTGTCATGGGAACCAAAGACACATTAAATAGTGACTGTTTTCTGTAGAAGCCATGTAGTTTGTTTTTTTTTTGTTTTTTTTTTGGTGAGTTTGTGATGCTGGCCACAATATTCCCCTCTATTTTTTGTAGTATTTTAATAAAGAGACTGAGAGACATTATGCTTAGTACAACCATGTAAAAATAACAATGGCCAGGACTTCTGCACAGTACCGTATGCAGTACTCTGGCACTAATAGTACCAGAGGCATTAGTTTTACATCTCTATGAAATAAAACATAAATTGTCTGTATCAACCATCACAAATATAAATTCAACTCTACTGTTTTGACTGAGTAATTAGCTGATCACATAGTTTTGCATATCCCTATTATTTCTACACTGAAAACAGCAGTTAAAGGATTCCAACATTTGTGTTATCAATAAAAACAAAAAGTAGCATGTGATGTAATATATGATTAGAAATATCTGGTTCTCACCAATACATTTCTGAGCGAACAGAGCCATCAATCCCAGCAAGACGACGCCCACAGATCCCTCACAAACACCTACAACTACCAGCAAATTCCACATCCATGTTTCTGTTTTTAGAAAAATAAAGTCAGTCTCACTTTTTCCAGAAAGTAAAAAGATTTTCTGTCAATTTATGGCATCTATCCCGTGATATTATAGTAATATACAATAATATATGATATATCAAATACATGATGCCAGTTTTTGGTGAACATGTTTAAAACAATGAAAAATAGAACAAAATTTTAAATGTTAATAAGAAGCATCATGTGTGAAGTATTCTGTTCTCATTTCTCAACTGAGCATGTGAAGTAGGTTGAGGCTGAGTATTTGATGCTGTTGTTGTGAATCTCACCTGTAGGTTTGTGTTCTGATGTTGGATATGGAGGAGCAGCAGAGGTCAGACTGATGGTGGGATCAGTCATTATTTCTAAAAGGACACAAACAAATGCATGAGCCGGTGTAGTAGGCTGAGGTGACTGATCTAATAAATAGTCACAAACATTTATAACATATATAACATTTTATTGCATCTGCTCTTGTTCAGAATCTTACCTGTAGTGTTGTATTCTGATGTTGGGTTTAGAGGAGATGCATCAGAGGTCGGTATGTTTGTGAAATCAGTCACTAGTTCTCAAGGACAAAAAACAGAAGTAAAGTCAATTTTTATCATATACATTTCTTCTCTAGAAGTGCTATGGTCACATGGTTAATAAATAATCAGAGCATCTCATGGACAGGAGTTACAGGATCAAAAGTACCAGGTCAGAAAACAGTGGACATGTAGAGTGGATCCTACCTGGTGTCATTGTGAGACCTGGTTTCTTGTTGGACTCTGTGTTGACAATATCTAACAATTAAAAAAAGGAAACACTGATCGGTGTCTGTCAATTTAGAATGGATTGAAATATCTTGCATAAAAATGAAATGCTATTTATATTATTTGTCTTATCTTTTCTTTGAATTTGACTTTTTGTTATACAGTATATGCTGTAAATTTCACTCAATTCACCAAAAAAAGTGACTCTAAACTGAAACAGTTCACAGTTAGACGTCTAAATAACTGTATTTGTATTAATCACAGATACAGTGTGGCCATAAAATGCCATTTTGATTATGTTTTTAACCATTTTAATTGACATAAGTACATTTTTGTAGATACAGTATTTGATAGTTTTCCATTTCATATATTTACCTGCAGCTCGTTTTAGAAATAGAATCACATACAGTTCAGTCTCTGCAGCGTCTGAATGGTGACTTACCAGTCAAACTGAATCCATCACTACGAGGAGACACAGAGCTGTCTGACAAACTGTAATCACAGCTCACATCTTTCTTCTGGACTACATCAAGGTATCTCAACAATTCATTCACTGGGATAAAAAACTGGCAGATCCTCTGTTTGTTTGAGGTCTTTCTTCCCCAGGTAGTTGCTGTTATTTGGGGACGAGTTGATTCTCCAAAGTACAGGTTACATCGTGTGTCATCCTTCACAGATCCAGGTAGTGAACACACAATGACAAAACTTTCATCACGATGAACAGTTATGTGTGGTTTTTGACCTAAAAAATATAAGCAGTTTAGTATAAATGACAATGAATAAGCTGTTGGAACAAACTAGTACAGTCACTGACAGAAGAATACCTTCAAAGATAAAAGAAACATTAGAACACTTACTTTGTACAGTGACAGATGTAAAGGCACTGTGAGGAGACGGAGAATCAGCCTCCCCGTGGTTTACAGTGTAATAACATTTTAGTTTAACTTCAGCAGGAAGATGTTTATTCACCATCAGTTCAGCCCCTTTCAGTGTCTGTACACATGATGAGTCTCCTAAAATTCTTCCACTTAATGTGTAGAAATAACACCTGGATACAGACACAGATGAAGGAGTCTGACAGTTTAATGTAACTGAGTCTGTCTCTGCGATCACTGGAGGATCAATGATCAGTGTAGGTGGAAAAAGAGCTGAAAATGAAAAAAGGTTGTGTCAAATACTTGCACTGTATTTACTTTTTTAAGTAATAGTTAATTTAGAGTACACAGTTATAGAGTACAGAGGTTCATATCCATATTAAAACTCAACTTGTTGCTTTTGCTGATACTTACGTTGAATGGTGATGGAGAATGAGTCACTGTGTGGCGATGCAGATGTTTGAAGGTAAAAACATTTTACTTTAATCTCAGTTGGTGGACTTTGTTCCACAATTGACAACAGCTCAGTTCCTGTCAGTTTCTTCAGACATGAAAACTGTTTAGCAGGTTTTCCTCCAATAATGTAGAAACACTCAGATACAGGTGATGGAGTCTGACAGTTTAATGTAACTGTGGCTTTCTCTGTGATCACTGGAGGATCAACCAACAGTTTAGGTGCACGAAGAACTGAAAGATTAAAAATACATAGATTTAATACCTGTATGATCACTTAATGAATAGAAAATGTGATTTAAATGTGATCAATGGAGGTTATTGTACTATCAGACTATAGAACTGCAAAGAAATATTAAAACAAAATAATATTAATAGACTACAATAATACAATTATAGCAGTACATCAGACTTTGTAAAGTCAAGTCAAGAACTTACATACCTTGTCCTTTTACTTCAAAAGCTAAATCTGTTGGGGAAAAAAATCAAAGAAATACAAAAATGTACTTTTTTTTCACACAGTTTGCAAAAATCATTCATTCTAATATAACAGCCATATACATTATTTGACTTTAGTAAAGTTATACAACTATGTTCCGTTTTTGCTGAAAACAGTCAGAGATGTTTTATGCTTCATAGAGACACAATTTGAGTTTGATCAAATGGATCTGTTTTGAAAGTGAAAATCAAATAAGAGATTAAACTCACATGTGAGGATGAGTATCAGCAGATGTCCAGCCATGATAAAAGCATAAAAATGTAAATGTCCTGAAGTCCTTTAAAAGCTAAACTGGTTTTTCTGACTACACAAACTACAGATCACTTTTCACTCTCCGATTCACTCAGGAAAACCACAGACAGAGCTGAAAAATGACTCCCACACAAGTGACACCACTGACAAGACCCAATAAGTACTTTGTATTTAGATCAACTGTAGTGTAGTGATGAGTGTTTCACACACAAAACTAAAGACTGTTCATCACCTTCCCCTTTCTTCTTGCTTATTGTTTGTCTGGACGGACGGACGGACGGACGGACAGACAGACAGACAGACAGACAGACAGACAGACAGACAGACAGACAGATCTGATAGATAGATAGATAGATAGATAGATAGATAGATAGATAGATAGATAGATAGATAGATAGATAGATAGATAGATAGATAGATAGATAGATAGATAGATAGATAGATAGATAGATAGATAGATAGATAGATAGATAGATAGATAGATAGATAGATAAACAGCCAGTGGTAGCTTTTGTTACAATGATGATAGCTTTTTTTTTTTTTTTATCACATTGTTATTGCTTTTCTTGAAGAAAAAAGAAAAAAATGTTTAACACAGCAGATTTACAATACATTTCATGCATGTATGATATGTTAAGATAAAATGATGACCCCAGTGAGTAGCGGATTTGTGTTCTCTCAGTGTTAAACTAAGCTATGCTAAGCTAACTAGCTGTAACTGTGAGTTCAGTGTGTAAGATTCAGATATTTTTTTTATTCATGCACAGAGAAAGAAACATACATATACATGAGCATTTTACAACAGATATACATGAAAGGGAACCCCAAAGAAGCAAGAGTGCTTATAGATAGGGGATCCAAGCAACCAACAAATAGAATACAAACTCAATTGAATCAAAATAAACAGAATACAATATCCATACCTATGTTTCTATGAGTATATAATCTCCAGAAAATAAGGACAATATTTCTGTTATGTAGAAAAGGCACTGATATGTGAAGAGTGAATGTCCCACCTTCATGTTGAACCACCTTGTTTTGCTGAATTTTATTGTCTTTTCTTTTCTTTTTTTTTTTTTTTTTTTCGTAACAAGCAGTAACTCTGAGGTGCCTTAAAAGCTCCTACCAAGAAGGGACCGGGGCTATTTTTTCTTTAAATATACAACCCAGAACAGACCAAACACCTACTCCAAGGAGGGTCTGTCATGTTTTTAGTGGCCACAGCTGGAGTAGCTGGGGGTTTTCAGTCTGCATCTTCACCACTAGATATCACTATCATACATTAAGCATTTAAGGAAGTCACATAGTTTAACAATAAGAAAACAGATTCCCAAGAGAATATGAACACAGCAGTTATAGTTTTGTGTCAGTCGGTTGCTAATTCATAATCCTATATGACTGACATAGTTGAAAAGCCAAGTGGTGTTTGGCCTCCTACTCCAGTCCTTGTGGTGCAAAACCCAGAGGTGGAGGCGACTAAACAGAGATGTAATGGACTGAAAAGGACTAAACTTGATTATCTGTGACATCAGAGTGGGTTAATCAACTGCTTCCTGTTAATTCTAGAGTCCTGAAAGTGTATCTCACTCAAGGCAACTTGGCAATCCTGCAAAAATCCTCCAATCATGTAACAATGACAAGTAAAAACAACTCTGATTGGCTGCAGGGCACAAAAATGCACCCAGAATGAATCTTACATTCTCCAATGAGAGCACAGCCTTGTATCACCTGCTCAGCAACAGTTTTAACAACCACGTATACACTGATCAGTCCATCACCCTGAAACCAGGAAGTGAACATAGTCATGCAGAAGTTAAAGTTCACTTACAAACAACATGACTAAATGTTGATGTGAACTATAGGAGACAGGATGAGTATTATAAGACAGTAAATTAACATGTAATTTTAATTTTCCTGAAAATAATATGGTTAAACAGCTCTTCTACAAGTAATTTTAAGTGGCTTGTTAGAGCCATAATGCAAATTAGTGTAAAATAGTTTAAATTTATAAGGTACAATGTTTAGGTTGAAAGTTCAAAGAAATAACTGTCACCTAATTTGTAGCATTAATCTTTAATATGCTTGATATGAATATCTGCATTGTGTTACTTGTTAAAGCAGTAAGCTGCATCAGCCAGTAGGGGGGTCAGAGCGCAACAGTCTTTGACTGTGACTACAAGGCTTTACTGATCTCCTGTAATGGATGAAAGATTCTTTATTTTTTGCAATATTTTTGTTGCAATGTGAATCATTTCTTCAGTAAATACTTCAAACTTTCAAAGAAGTCTCGCGTCAATGACTCTAACTCAAGAACTGGACACAAAACGGAGTTTTAAGAAACTGCACCTACAGGCTCTTCCTATGGAGCAGCACTCAGATCATCTTATCATTTAATCTAACTTGCATTTAAACTAATAAGACAAAAATACTTTATATATTTATTTTAATTTCTTGCTATAATTACGCACAGTTTTTATTTTTCTTAGTCATGTTGTCATTTGATGTCTTCTTATTTACATCTATTACAAATCCAATGAAGTAAATACAATTTACAATTATATAAATGTGTTTTCTAATGATTAACATCTATTAATTTACATATAAATGACAACATGTACAAACTGTTTTCTTCTTTGCAAAATAAAAACAAGACACAGTGATTGGATTTGACGTCTCAGTCCTGCACACGGTGGGTCTGGACTGATGAGCTCCCTCCTCTGGTGTGATTCTGATTGTATTTGTTATCCTAAAAAAATAGTGAACCAGATATTAACAGGGTTTTTTTTTCTGCATGGTGTTTTCATTAAAATCATTACATCTTATATGCCAATTTTTTGAGATCCAGTTTACAATATACAGTTTACCAAATAAATTTTATGATAATATATATATTTGATGTCCGCTGTCCATCAGTCACTGAAATATGCATTGATGAACAAACATTACATTATTACACACATATTTTTTAGATAAATCTAACTATTGAGCTCCCACTGCTGGTTAAACTATTTTATATTGTATGCATACTAAGAAATAGCAGCCACTAGATGTGTTTAGACTGAAATGAAAAAAATCACCTTACCAGTAATCTTTGATTCATAGGTGACAACACTGTAAATTTCATCATAATCAGCCTGCAAATTGTGTCAAACAGAGGGGAAAAATACTCTGATTAATATAGAAATTAGTGAAACATAATGACTGTATATTATATTATTCTAAGGCATGATTTTTAACAAAGCAAGGAATTTTAAATCTTTTAATAGGATGGATGTAGAGGAGATTATATTACCATTCCAAAGTTGTCACCTGGCACATATCCACAGTCATCTGAAACAGCAAAATCAAGAGACACAATATATAACATTAAACTAAATAAACTGTATTAAAATCAGTAATGTTATATAGACATGTTGTTGAAGCATTACGTACATTTGCATTCATCAGCGATGCTGCTCCTTGACCTAAATGTTAAAAAAGAAAGAAAGAAAGAAAGAAAGAAAGAAAGAAAGAAAGAAAGAAAGAAAGAAAGAAAGAAAGAAAAGGGACATTCATTTAAACAGAAGATGAGGAATTTGCAAATATAGAAAGGATAAAGCATATTAGTCTTGTCCAACATCTATATAATGTAATTCTTGAGTCTGTTACATTGATTCAAGTCAAATTGTGTAGAAACAAGGGGAGATGTGTTTCCATCAGTGTATTATAATAACAGGATATTGAAAGGAAAGGAAAGGAAAGGAAAGGAAAGGAAAGGAAAGGAAAGGAAAGGAAAGGAAAGGAAAGGAAAGGAAAGGAAAGGAAAGGAAAGGAAAGGAAAGGAAAGGAAAGGAAAGGAAAGGAAATTGTCACCTCAGGGGTCCACAATTCTCTAAAAAAAAAAATACAAGAAAAAAAATGCAGTGAACACAAAAGACTACCATCCCACTGGGAACTTTTAATTAAATAACTGTTCAATCACATCATTATCACTAAGATAAAAACACCATCATGTGCAAAAGAACTTTTGGGATTTCTGATTTATTATTAATAGAGATGGCCAGTTATTTACTTATTGAAGTCAAATAATTAAATCAATTTAAGTTCATTAGTCTTGGTTAATAACAAAAACCAAAATAATTAAAGCTACAAACAGCATTAGGTGGGACCTCGTGCAGTTCGTTCCACCTCCCGTCACCATCGACACCTCAGCTCTTCTCAAACCTCTGTGTCCCAGCTCCAGCCCCCACCCTTTCATGTCCATCCTCCTTTCATCCCTACAGAACATCAGAACCCCTCTGCTGAAACCACTATCACCTTTTAATGAGGCTTTTATTTTGAAAAACCCTACTGTGTCTGTGTGCGTGTCTGTGAGAAAGCATCATATTTAATTAATTAAAATTGTACAAACAGTTGAGTGGTTGGTCATAAAAATCAAGAAAAGTTATTACTACTCATTATTTAGCTTCTTTAATGAGGCTTTTATTTTGAATAACTCTACTGTGTGTACGCTGTACTCTGTATACAAAATGTCACATACCTTCAATCAGCCAATCAGCTTTTAGCATTCTGTTCTCATCTGTGCCTGTACGTTTGTAACATGGCCCCTTATGGAGCAGATGTGCGTCTGTTAAATTCAGTGACAAACCACCTCTCAAACAAACTGCGATAACTCCATAACCGTACATCCTATCTGAAAAATTTTTTCACATGAGGCTTATGGAAAGTCTTTTGAACTTATCACTGTATAAGTTGTAAATATGTTATAATATATGCTGAAAAACACATCCAATGTTTCATATTGTTTGAGATACTGTTTGTCATGGGAACCAAAGACACATTAAATAGTGACTGTTTTCTGTAGAAGCCATGTAGTTTGTTTTTTTTTTGTTTTTTTTTTGGTGAGTTTGTGATGCTGGCCACAATATTCCCCTCTATTTTTTGTAGTATTTTAATAAAGAGACTGAGAGACATTATGCTTAGTACAACCATGTAAAAATAACAATGGCCAGGACTTCTGCACAGTACCGTATGCAGTACTCTGGCACTAATAGTACCAGAGGCATTAGTTTTACATCTCTATGAAATAAAACATAAATTGTCTGTATCAACCATCACAAATATAAATTCAACTCTACTGTTTTGACTGAGTAATTAGCTGATCACATAGTTTTGCATATCCCTATTATTTCTACACTGAAAACAGCAGTTAAAGGATTCCAACATTTGTGTTATCAATAAAAACAAAAAGTAGCATGTGATGTAATATATGATTAGAAATATCTGGTTCTCACCAATACATTTCTGAGCGAACAGAGCCATCAATCCCAGCAAGACGACGCCCACAGATCCCTCACAAACACCTACAACTACCAGCAAATTCCACATCCATGTTTCTGTTTTTAGAAAAATAAAGTCAGTCTCACTTTTTCCAGAAAGTAAAAAGATTTTCTGTCAATTTATGGCATCTATCCCGTGATATTATAGTAATATACAATAATATATGATATATCAAATACATGATGCCAGTTTTTGGTGAACATGTTTAAAACAATGAAAAATAGAACAAAATTTTAAATGTTAATAAGAAGCATCATGTGTGAAGTATTCTGTTCTCATTTCTCAACTGAGCATGTGAAGTAGGTTGAGGCTGAGTATTTGATGCTGTTGTTGTGAATCTCACCTGTAGGTTTGTGTTCTGATGTTGGATATGGAGGAGCAGCAGAGGTCAGACTGATGGTGGGATCAGTCATTATTTCTAAAAGGACACAAACAAATGCATGAGCCGGTGTAGTAGGCTGAGGTGACTGATCTAATAAATAGTCACAAACATTTATAACATATATAACATTTTATTGCATCTGCTCTTGTTCAGAATCTTACCTGTAGTGTTGTATTCTGATGTTGGGTTTAGAGGAGATGCATCAGAGGTCGGTATGTTTGTGAAATCAGTCACTAGTTCTCAAGGACAAAAAACAGAAGTAAAGTCAATTTTTATCATATACATTTCTTCTCTAGAAGTGCTATTGTCACATGGTTAATAAATAATCAGAGCATCTCATGGACAGGAGTTACAGGATCAAAAGTACCAGGTCAGAAAACAGTGGACATGTAGAGTGGATCCTACCTGGTGTCATTGTGAGACCTGGTTTCTTGTTGGACTCTGTGTTGACAATATCTAACAATTAAAAAAAGGAAACACTGATCGGTGTCTGTCAATTTAGAATGGATTGAAATATCTTGCATAAAAATGAAATGCTATTTATATTATTTGTCTTATCTTTTCTTTGAATTTGACTTTTTGTTATACAGTATATGCTGTAAATTTCACTCAATTCACCAAAAAAAGTGACTCTAAACTGAAACAGTTCACAGTTAGACGTCTAAATAACTGTATTTGTATTAATCACAGATACAGTGTGGCCATAAAATGCCATTTTGATTATGTTTTTAACCATTTTAATTGACATAAGTACATTTTTGTAGATACAGTATTTGATAGTTTTCCATTTCATATATTTACCTGCAGCTCGTTTTAGAAATAGAATCACATACAGTTCAGTCTCTGCAGCGTCTGAATGGTGACTTACCAGTCAAACTGAATCCATCACTACGAGGAGACACAGAGCTGTCTGACAAACTGTAATCACAGCTCACATCTTTCTTCTGGACTACATCAAGGTATCTCAACAATTCATTCACTGGGATAAAAAACTGGCAGATCCTCTGTTTGTTTGAGGTCTTTCTTCCCCAGGTAGTTGCTGTTATTTGGGGACGAGTTGATTCTCCAAAGTACAGGTTACATCGTGTGTCATCCTTCACAGATCCAGGTAGTGAACACACAATGACAAAACTTTCATCACGATGAACAGTTATGTGTGGTTTTTGACCTAAAAAATATAAGCAGTTTAGTATAAATGACAATGAATAAGCTGTTGGAACAAACTAGTACAGTCACTGACAGAAGAATACCTTCAAAGATAAAAGAAACATTAGAACACTTACTTTGTACAGTGACAGATGTAAAGGCACTGTGAGGAGACGGAGAATCAGCCTCCCCGTGGTTTACAGTGTAATAACATTTTAGTTTAACTTCAGCAGGAAGATGTTTATTCACCATCAGTTCAGCCCCTTTCAGTGTCTGTACACATGATGAGTCTCCTAAAATTCTTCCACTTAATGTGTAGAAATAACACCTGGATACAGACACAGATGAAGGAGTCTGACAGTTTAATGTAACTGAGTCTGTCTCTGCGATCACTGGAGGATCAATGATCAGTGTAGGTGGAAAAAGAGCTGAAAATGAAAAAAGGTTGTGTCAAATACTTGCACTGTATTTACTTTTTTAAGTAATAGTTAATTTAGAGTACACAGTTATAGAGTACAGAGGTTCATATCCATATTAAAACTCAACTTGTTGCTTTTGCTGATACTTACGTTGAATGGTGATGGAGAATGAGTCACTGTGTGGCGATGCAGATGTTTGAAGGTAAAAACATTTTACTTTAATCTCAGTTGGTGGACTTTGTTCCACAATTGACAACAGCTCAGTTCCTGTCAGTTTCTTCAGACATGAAAACTGTTTAGCAGGTTTTCCTCCAATAATGTAGAAACACTCAGATACAGGTGATGGAGTCTGACAGTTTAATGTAACTGTGGCTTTCTCTGTGATCACTGGAGGATCAACCAACAGTTTAGGTGCACGAAGAACTGAAAGATTAAAATACATAGATTTAATACCTGTATGATCACTTAATGAATAGAAAATGTGATTTAAATGTGATCAATGGAGGTTATTGTACTATCAGACTATAGAACTGCAAAGAAATATTAAAACAAAATAATATTAATAGACTACAATAATACAATTATAGCAGTACATCAGACTTTGTAAAGTCAAGTCAAGAACTTACATACCTTGTCCTTTTACTTCAAAAGCTAAATCTGTTGGGGAAAAAAATCAAAGAAATACAAAAATGTACTTTTTTTTCACACAGTTTGCAAAAATCATTCATTCTAATATAACAGCCATATACATTATTTGACTTTAGTAAAGTTATACAACTATGTTCCGTTTTTGCTGAAAACAGTCAGAGATGTTTTATGCTTCATAGAGACACAATTTGAGTTTGATCAAATGGATCTGTTTTGAAAGTGAAAATCAAATAAGAGATTAAACTCACATGTGAGGATGAGTATCAGCAGATGTCCAGCCATGATAAAAGCATAAAAATGTAAATGTCCTGAAGTCCTTTAAAAGCTAAACTGGTTTTTCTGAGTACACAAACTACAGATCACTTTTCACTCTCCGATTCACTCAGGAAAACCACAGACAGAGCTGAAAAATGACTCCCACACAAGTGACACCACTGACAAGACCCAATAAGTACTTTGTATTTAGATCAACTGTAGTGTAGTGATGAGTGTTTCACACACAAAACTAAAGACTGTTCATCACCTTCCCCTTTCTTCTTGCTTATTGTTTGTCTGGACGGACGGACGGACGGACGGACGGACGGACGGACGGACAGACAGACAGACAGACAGACAGACAGACAGACAGACAGACAGACAGACAGACAGATCTGATAGATAGATAGATAGATAGATAGATAGATAGATAGATAGATAGATAGATAGATAGATAGATAGATAGATAGATAGATAGATAGATAGATAGATAGATAGATAGATAGATAGATAGATAGATAGATAGATAGATAGATAGATAGATAGATAGATGATTACCAGCCAGTGGTGGCTTTTGTTACAATGATGAGAGCTGGGGTTTTTTTATCACATTTGTATTGATTTCCTTGAAGGAAAATATTGCTAACTAGCGCTGGCCATCTCTGCAACCTGATTGGACACCCCAGGTGCCAGTGCCACCCCAGTTGATTGACAGGTCACTGCACATCTCATTGAAAGATGCGCAATTATTGGAAATGCCAGTGAGAAAGGTAGAATAAACGTCTTTCAACTGAGTGACACATATCAAGAGAACTGACTTTCATGGAATACGGGATGTTTGTAAAAGTTTAATGTAACTGAGTCTGTCTCTGTGATCACTGGAGGATCAATGATCAGTGCAAGTGGAAAAAGAGCGGAAAATGAAAAAAAGATTGTGTCAAATACTTGCCCTGCATTGACTTTTTTAAAGTGATACTTAATTTAGAGTACACAGTTATACAGTATAGAGGTTCATATTCATATTAAAACTCAGCCTGTTCCTCTTGCTGATACTTACGTTGAACAGTGATGGAGAATGAGTCACTGTGTAACGATGCAGCTGTGTTAAGGTAAAAACATTTTACATTAATCTCAGTTGGTGAACTGCGTTTCACAACTGACAACAGCTCAGTTCCTGTCAGTTTCTTCAGACATGAAAAACCTTTGGCAGGTTTTCCTCCAATAATAATAGAAACACTCAGATACAGACACAGATGATGGAGTCTGACACTTTAGTGTAACTGTATAACTGTTCTCTGTGATCACTGGAGGATCAACCAACAGTTTAGGAGGAGGATAATAATAGATTGGATTTCTATAGCGCTTTCCAAGGCAGCCAAAGCGCTTTACATTATTGATCCATTATTCATTCACTCACGCACTGGTGGTGGTGAACTACATCTGTAACCACAGCTGATGGAAGCGTGGCTGCCAGTTCATGCCAAACAGACGCCAACCATCACCAAACATTCATACACATTCATACACCAGTGTGAGTGACAGTGGAGGCAAGGTGGGTGAAGTGTGTTGCCCGAGGACACAAATGCACATGACTAGGTTGAAGTGGGACAGAGCGGGATTCGAACCACTCTGTTATTGGGCGACCCGCTCCACCTCCTGAGCCACAGTCATCCCAATTAAAACAGTACATCAAACTTACATACCTTGTCCTTTCACTTCAACACCTAAATCTGTTGGGAAAAAAAAATGTATGAAAAAAATTAAAGAAATACAAAAAATGCCCACACAGTTTGCTAAAATCATTCAGTCTAATATAACAGCCATGTACATTATTTTATTTGAGTAAAGCTCAACAACAATGTTGTTTTGTTGAAAACCATTATAAAGATGTTTTATAATTCATAGACTCAGTTTGAGTTTGTGTCCACACAGTTACGTGTTCACATCATGACATGATGCTGAAAATAAAATGGATCTGTATTGAGAGAAAAACAAGAAAACAAATAAGAGATTAAACTCACATGTGAGGATGAGTATCAGCACATGTCCAGCCATGATAAAAGCACAATAATGTAAATGTCCTGAGGTGCTTCAAATACTTTCTCTGTCTACACAAACTGCAGGTCATTTGTTAGTTTTTGGTCATGTTATTATGTATAGACTTTGCAATAAAACCACAGAAAGACATGAGAAGTGAATCACACACAGTTCACATCATTAAAAAGACCCAATAGGTGCTTTATATTTGGATCAACTCTACCGCAGTTTTGAGTGTCTCATACTATCAAACCGTCATTTTCTATTTACATATCAGTGTTTATCAGAATAAATGAAACCACATATGTACAACAAAAGCACCTTGTATGTTTTATATTTACCCATTCAAAGACTTAATTACATATTAGGCTGTTTATATTCATAGTTATGTTCGCCCACACAACACAACTGAACAGATGTCAATTCCACAAATAGAGTATGACCACTTCACCATCTGATTGGCCTTCTATAAAGTAGGAGCTCACAGTCAAATCCAACAAAACTCTACCTTGCTTTAGAAATGGAGCCTTTTTCCCAGCAGCCCTTGGTGTTTCCTATTTACACACTAATAGACTGCACCTGGTGGGATGGGATTCACCTGGGTGTTTTCACCACAAGCAGCTGCATAAAGGTGAAACTCAGGCCCATTTGCACTGAATTAAAGCTGGCAGGAATGTACTTTTAGACTTGTCAGAGGCTGTTTTATGTGTCTTATATCTGTTTTCAAAAATGCCTCCTAAAAAGGCAGCAGCAGTAGCAGCAGCCTCAGCTGATCCTTCCCCTGCTGAGGCCTCACCTGAACAGAAAGAAAAAACAAAAACAGGTTAGTGTGTAAATGGTTTTAAATCAGAATACTACAATGAGAATGACCGCCTGATTGAAATGAATATAATAGACATCACTCCAAAAGTATAATGAGATCAGATCAGTGTTATGATTATAAATGTGTGCATGTTTGCCCTGCAGATGCTGCAAAGCTGCGTAAAATTGCAGATCATCCCTCTGTGAGAAACATGGTGATGGAAGCACTTAAAGTGTTGGACTCACGAAAAGGAGTGTCAAACCAGGCGATACAAAACTATATTAAACAGAAATGGCTGATGGATCCAGTCAGGTTGAAGCATTTTGTCCGCAAAGAGCTAACCAAAGGGCTGGAGAACGGCTCGTATGTGAGGCCTCCCGGATCCACAGTGACCACAGGCGTCATGGGGAAATTTAGAGTAAGAAGACGAGTGTATTAGACTCATTACAATAGGCCCGTGTGTTTTTTAACTGGTTTTTATTTTAATCTGTCTTAAGCTTGCATCAAAAATCAAGAAAGCCAAGCCAAAATCTGAGAATGTGGATCCCAATGTACAAAAAGCCTCAAAAGTAGCCAAGGATGGAGCCAAGAAGCTGAAAAAGACTGGTAAGCCTAACCTGATGATTCACTGCTACAACCAGTGGAAGAGTGTGTTGTTGTTTTGTTTTTTTTTAAATTTGTGTTTATTTTATGGAACTTTAGGGGACAACAAGAAAGATGCTGCAAGCAAAGAGGACAAGTCAAAGGTAATGTAGTCATATGGGACATTACTCACAACAAATGTAAGTTTTTGGACCTAAATATCCCCTTTATTTTTTTTAGGACCCAAAGCCTTCCAAAAAGGCAAAGAAAGCTGAGGAAGCCTCTTCTTCAAAGGTTGCCCCAGCAAAGAAGCCAAAAGCTAAAAAAGCTGTGCCTAAGGAAGGTGAGGGAGCATCTAATGCAGCCAAACCCAAGGCAAAGGCCACCAAGGTGACAAAGGAAAAGGCCGCTAAAGCTGACTGTGATGCTCCTGCTTCTAAAGCACCTGGAAAACGAGGGAAGAAAACTGCAGAGTAATGTTTTTAATTTTGTTACGCAATAAACACATGTATTTAGACATCTTAACTGTGTTTGGTCTCACTGTCTGAGCTAATGAGAAATGGACTTCACATGGAAAAGGTAGATGTTCCTCAGGGTTATAGACCAGCCTGTTACTTTAACATTTACTCTAGGCAAGTGTGTACTCAAGTGTCATAATTTGATGTAACTGAATCATTCTGCACAAAATGCTGTAAAATATATTGAAGCATTCTGGTAATATTCTAATATAGGAAAAATAATCTAAATTTGACTTCATTTACATGAAGTGCAGTACCTTGGTCAAGAACACTGACACTTTTTTGATTTGGGGGGGGGACTTCCTACAATGCAGAATGTGAACTGTATTCCAAAAGGCCCTCATTCATCTGGGAACCTAAAGGGGAGCTAAGTGCCTCAGTAAGGCAGAGACAGATGTTCTCACTGAGGAGATGGGATTGAACCTGCCTCTGTACGACATTCATTTGAAAGGTGGTTGATATTGTATAAAATCATCTCATTTGCAAGAATAGACTGAGCTCAACACGCCTATTAAGATATGATGGATTATGTTTCTGTTGAATACACCCAGCTAAAAGTCACCGCTTCATTGGACTGTCTTAAGCTTTGACTACAGGAAACATCTGCCATGCCATAATGCTAATGCAATTAAATTAATGCCCTGTCAACCTTTATTTCTTCTAGAGGTTGTATTACTTTTTCACCAGTATCTTGTATTGATGGGAGAGTTGGATGACTGTGTAAAGTCTCCTGTTATATCCTAAAGCTTCTTAACGTGGTTCAGATCTGAACTCTGGGGTGGTCAATCCATGGGTGACTGTCATATTCCCAGAACCACTCTCACAATTTCAGCCTGATGAAACCTGGTGTTGTCAGGGAAGAATACAGTTCAGACTGGGTCATTCATTATATTCAGGCAGATGGCTGACAACATTTTTTGGACACATGACATTGCTGAAATGTATTAATCATTGCAGTAATTATCTACTGAACTACTTGCCTAGTTGGAGGTGGAGACCTTTTTAATAGAATATACACAGGCAATCTATTTCCTATGTCATACACCTACAGTCATCTACAAAATGTCTGAAAACATGGGCGTAGCTGAGTTTGAGTTTTACTTTTGTTTTTCCAGGTTTTATTTTTACTTTCCCTCTACTTTTGGCTGTAAAAGTGTGCAAGTACATTCACTCTTGAGTTGACTAGTTGTAGTGTCTTTCAGTTTGAGGATGGGCCTGATTTCTAGATGCTGAATAGGTATGATAAAATAATGGGGTAATTTCTGGAAACAATAGATTTGAAAGTTCATTTTACCTGACATTCTTCTTCACCTTTCTTTCACGCTGCATTGGACATTATACTTAATTTTTTAATTCTTTAAAATTATTTTTATACTGCTCAATTTAGTTTGCCTTCGTTTTCACATTACCCCAGCCTTTTTCTCTTTTGCCATCATCTCTGCTTAACTCTTAGGCCTCTTTAAAAGTCCCCCCCCCTGCATATTTAAGGGTAAAGATGTTTTGAGAGTGACTTATCTTTACTGGGGTCTAGTCTTACACTTACAGGGAAATCTTAAGGAAACATAATTCTATGATTTTTCGTATGTTCTCTTACTAATATCAACTCTTTGCACTACACACCTTCACGAATCTGCCCTCAGAAGTGTGTCCGCTTGACAAACTTACCTGCAAGGTTCTGTCTTCATTGGTTTTACTTTGACATTTAATGCAGTGCAAGCCATCTTGGGTTTCATAAACTAAGACTTTCTGATCCATGTTACAATTGACCTAGTTTATGAAGTGCATTTTGTAAAAATCTGACAAAATACTGGAACATTCAGTTTTTTTTTGTCAAGCTGACATGTTACCTATGTGAGGTGATAAAGTAGGAAGAAACATGAAGATGTACAATGTCAAAATAGCATCTTAGTGCTTTCAGAGTTACAGTATGAAGAGTGAACTACTCTCATTGAATTACATGTTTTTGTGGATCATGAGACATGTTATAAAACACATTATGTAGGCATAATCACTTGATTCCAACATTCACATTTCTGCTAAGAACAAATGTTTTTTCTTACACAATTTCACCTTTTAAACAGCAAATTTATTTGTTTTTAAAAAATAAAAAAATCAACTAAAAAGTTACTATTTCATTGTCACTAATAGAAACAGTACGGAAGCACTGAGTCTTTGAGCATTTTAACTGCTCTTCAAGTATGTTATTTCAGTTCATAGATTATTCTTCTGCAGTGGGAAAAGCCACCAGGATAACAGGATCCGGTTGGCCCAGTGGGCAGGGTCGCAACTCCAAATGAACTGTTCTTGATAGTAATGTCCTGGTTGTGGCAGAACCAGTGTTACTGACTTCACACATCCAAAGGAAACGAGTCAACAGCCTATCATTCCTTGATCCAGTGGCAAGTCTGATTCCAGAGCTAAGTAGCAGATGTGCAAGTACCCCGTTCTTCAGAGTGTAGTGAGTGAGAGGAGGAAGAGTTGGTCACACAAGCTGACATTTAAAAAGGTTGAGTAAAAGGGGAAAGAAAGAGAAGATTGATGGAAAACCAGGATGGCAAGATTAGAAGCGAGAGAACTTACAGAACAGCAGGAGAAGAAAGTGGACAGCTAATTTAGCAGAACACTGTCAGCTCATTACAGTCAAAAGGAAATAAAAGCCACCTATAATCTGTATTTAAAAACAATGACTTCAAAACAGTATCACTTGAATTAACCAGAAACTAATAAAACTTACAGCTTTGTCTGTGGGGAAACAATGCAAAGTTTTCCACATGTAAACAAATTCACTCAGAAGAGAGAAATCAAGTGTGCAGTTCTCTCAGCCCCTCCTTCAACCCAGTTACGCTCGTGCTCGTACCTCAAATGCACCAAAGACAGCAAGTCAATATCAAACATCCAACCTTCTCTCCCTTCATTCTCCTCTTATTCTTCTCAAAACACACTTCAAAAGGTGATAAAGTGACAGCAAACCTCTGATGCAATCCTGAGTGTTTTGAGAAGCGACTTAAAAAAAGAGGAAAAGGTAGGACTATTGAGATTTAACTCCCTGTATGGGTTAATGTCCACCTTTTACACATCAGCCCCCGAACCCCCTGTACCTTCATCACATAACTAGGCCTTTTCAAACCGGTCATCTGGGGTCCTGGAGAAAGCGATGTAGATACTCTGAAATAGCATCCCAGTGCCTCCAAAAAAAGGCAAGGATAATTACAAGGAGCAGCGTAGAAAGTGTGCGGCTGCGCGTTTTCATTAACGGGACAACACAATTAGCCACCGTGGACACAAATACCAGAAGGACAGCCATGACAGCTAGCAGCACATTGATTAGTTTTCCAAGAAGAGTTCGTGCCGTGGCGTTCTCCAGACCCTCAAGCTGTACCACCTGCTGTTGCTGCTGCTGCAGCTCCATCTTGGAGATGCGTGTTTGACATGCCTCCAGCGCTTCCTACAAGTTATAGATAAAACTGAGTGAGCAAAAGTGCTTTGATGACAAGGCAGAAACATAATGTTAACAGCAGTCGTGTTTACCTGTATGTCCCGTGCTCTTTCATAAGACTGGTATGCAATCTTCTCCTCCATGCTGGCTAGTTCCTGTTTCAAGTTCAGAATTTCATTCTGGTGCAGTTCTGTCAAGTCATTCAGTTGTTCTTCTAAACGTTCACATCTGCAAAACAGTAACAACAGTACATCAGCAAATGCACAGTTTTCAGCCCACAGCTAACTTACTTAAGAAAAGAATAAAATATTATTGGTTAATTACTTATGGAGGTTAAAATCAAAAATGTTTACAAAGATGGCCCATTATGGTCCTATGGCGACCTCTTGCAGTCGTATGAAAAAGTGTCTGAAATGTGTCAAACAGTATAACACTAGTCTTATTAGTCTGATTATATCGAGGAAGTTGAGGTAAATATGGCAGCACGAGAAAACCTGTGACATTTCACATAAGATTAGCACTCATGCCCTTTCTAAAACTGATGATTGAAGGTAAATGTTTTCCTTAAACCATGTCTGTGTGTTATTATTGCAACCATCCCAAAGGCCATCATTTACATTTCTCATTTTAGTTGTAACAGCAACCTTTCCATCACCTTTGCCATCTTTCACTAACCTCCCCTAAACTTAATCAAACCTAAACTGTGGAATTATCACAGTCTAAAGCAACACTCATTGGTGTACTGTTACATTATCTGAGGTATTTTGCGTATGTCATTTTTGGAGTCATTTTGCAATCAACATATTGTGAAAAGAAGTGATCAACACGCCCATCCAGTTATTGAAAGGTGTGCTGGATCCCAAAAAAGTAAATGAAAAAATTAAATAAGGTCCACACAACCTGTGAGCTCCCAAAAATGTATTCACCACAAGTGACGTTTCGGGCTGACACTGGCGGCGTCAATCAATCTATTGTGTCATGAAGGTTTTAGGTCTGTTCTACCTGTATCGTTCCTCTTGTAGTGCCTCCATGATCATAGTGTAGTCCCGCTGATAATGGGCTTTCAAGTTTTCAAAGGACTCCTCAAGTCGACCTTGGTTGTCCCGCAGCTCTTGGATCTCGTGGAGTACAGCGTCAAAGCCTGATGCCTGGCCATGTTCAAGGGTGTTGCCCTTAGAGCTTGGAGGTCCTCCAGGAGCTCCGGTAGTGCTGTTAGCTCCTGCAGAGCCAGATGTTGCACTAGAACAGTCATCATCACTGCCGTACTTTGGGCTGGACTGCAGCTGCCCTGTCCCAAGGGCCCTTGTTGCCCCAGGACCAACACCCTCATCCCCCTGGGTTTCATCCAGAGAGTTATTCAAGGCTGCAATGTTATCAGCGCTGCCGAACTTGTTACGGATGAGGGAGGCGATCTCTCTGGGCTTGGACACCACAGCTCCAGCAGCAGAGTGAGTGGCTTGAGAGAAACTGGAAAGGCCACCTGTCACCTGGAATGAGGAATATCAAGTCACTACTGAGGCTGCATCTGCTGTTGTAAAGTATTTGTAATGGCACTATATAACCCTATGAGCTAATTATGACGCAACACACTACTGTAAAGGAGTGATATTTTGCCTTTTTAAATGGAATTATACATTTTAAAACATTTCCCTGTGGTCTACATAAACTGTAAATGCTATGCTTGGGTTTGAATTCTTCATTAATTAAACTCTGCAGGCCCATCTTTAACCCCATTTTTGAGTAAAGACATGAGAAAGGTTGTTCTGAGCACCAGCCCCTTAAATGCACATGACCCCACCCCCTCCAAGTTGTTGGCTGTGCCCGTTCAGCCACTTGAGTTCCTTAATACAACCAACAACTGAGCATTTTAGGTAATTAGCTCAATGTTTGGACATATTTTCAGTATGGACTACAACCACTGCCGCTGACAAACAATTATGGCGTACTCAGAGAAGTATTCGTTGGACGTCTTGACCTTATATATGCTAATGTCATGATGTAACTACTTATAAAATGTAACAAATTAAGAAGGAATTGAAACAGTTTGTGGAGATCCACTTGATTTTTGCCAAAATGAATATAAAAATAGCTTTGCAGCACCTGGAGGGTTCAAATGTAAACTTTTTGAACTACTAGGGTCCAAATACACAAATAAATGTACCAAAGACTAATAAAAGTGGGGTTAGCAAAATATGACCCCTTTAACTCAGTCTTACTCAGCACGTAGTGCTGTCCTTAAATTCAAATGTGTGGAGCAGTCTTGCCATGGCTGTGTAGTCTACTCTGCTGAATAAAATACACTGAATAACTAATTCTTGCTTGATGGTTATCTGACACAACTGAATATACTGTGTACTGATCTGGCAGCATAAAACACAGAGAACTCTGATACAATATGAGTACATGGACAACATAACAACCTCACTTCGGTCACCTTCTTCAGTGTTTCTCTAAAAGTGATAGACTTTACTATAATCTTACATATTAAGAAGCATCACTCCTTAAATATCAGTTAACAATAAGTGATTAGTTTGTGTGGTGTTCCAGTAGTAGAAAGTAATTGCTACTACTTTACACAGTATTGGACTAGCTGCAGTTTCAGCAGGAAAGGTGTCAAAACTGCACAAATCAAACTAAAAGGCCCCAGTATGGTATCTGGGAGGACTGACTTAAGAAGCCAACACCTGTGTAGTACTGCTGCCACTATTAGCTATTTTTATGTGTTCATAAACCATGCTGGCAGAATGTTTGGCAAATCAATTCAGTCTTACTTTAGTTTTTCATTTCCACACACCTTGGCTCCAACACCTTTCAGGCCCTGGTGCATGTCTCGGAAAACATCTTTGGGCTGACGAGGGATGCCGTTGTGTTCCACCTCTCGAAGCTTCCGGTGGTAGTGTTCTAACTTCTTCTGCAGTTGTTGGATAGTGAGAGCTGACTTTTGGTTCTTCTTTTCAAACACTTGTTTGATACGTGCGCTCTGCTGTTTGTCTGCATTATTAGCCAGTTTTAGGTACTCAGCCACATTGTCGTCACGTGCGGTTTGTTCGATCTTGATTTGTTCTGTGAGCTTGAGGATCTTCTGCTGGAGTTGAGCGATGGCCTGCTTAGTGCGCTGGGGGTCTGGGGTGCTGTCAACTACATCGTACCCATCTGCACCATAGGAGAGGGCGTTGGGTGACACAGCAGGGCCTGATCCGTCATAACGATCCGACTATATGAAGGAGTGAACCAGAGAAAAAGAAAATACTGTGAAAGAATGTTAATTACAGGTGCATTTACACTGAGAGCAACACAGAGTGACAAAGCATCTCTACCGAGACATGGGGGTCTGAAAGGGTTTCTTTGATTTTTTTTATACTGCTGTGAACAGGGGCAGCTGCAAAAAGGTCTCTTAAAAAAATCAATATCAGTTTAAATGTAGGCTACGTTATATGTAGAGGATTTTCTCCACTTTACCTTACAGTCAAACAGTCGTTTCTGAAAAATGGAAGCTCTGAGGTGCTCTTCAAAAACACCAGACATCCTTAACTAAAACAGGAATTCCCCAGAACCCTTGCACTGCCTGGTTAGCTCATCTGTATTAGCTTGACTTTAAGATATTTGTTCAAATACAAACAAGTCAAGAAAAAAAATACTGAATTTGATAAAGGACTCTGTTGGTTGTGTATATAATCCACTAGGGCTGCTCGATTATAGAAAAAAAAAAAAAAATCACGATTATTTTAGCAATAATTGAAATCACGATTATTAAAAACGATTATTTGTTAACCTTAAAGTTATTTATTTTTTCTTGCAAAACAATGTAAAATATACTCTTTAAACATAAATAAAGCTTTTAACCACTAAAGCAAAGTATGTTCACTTTTGTACGAAACAAAAAAATCTTTGAATGCAAATAAATGTACTGTAAATTCAAGTATGTTTCCTTTTGTAAATAAATAGTGCACTGTAATTAAACTGCTATAGACTTGCCATAGAACTGTAGCAATTTAAAAAAAAAAAAAAAAAACTTACGTCAAGTGCAAATTATAAATTCAAGTATGTTCAATGTAGTATGACACATAATAAATTCAGTGGCGTGCCGTGAGGTTTCAGTTAAGACCTTCTGTATACATCAGCCATCTAGAATGCGTACGTTAGGGTTATACGGGTTAGGTTAATACGGGAGTTGCAGCGTAAAGAGATTCGGAAACTGAAGATTGCATTGCGGACGAAGTTATTTTTATGTGTTTTAGTTTTTCATAAGATTATGATAACGGTGGCGGTGGTTAAACTTTAGATGGTTAAAAAGGTTTGTTGTGTTACCGGTCGGTGCGGACACAACTACGAAACACTTTTTGCACGTGATGTGTTTTTGCTCTTCGTCTTCTTCATCAAACCCAAAGTGATTCCATACAATTGAATTTGACTTGCCTTTTTTGTTTACCGAGCACTTCTGCTGTGATTCTCCTACCATTTGTCCAGACCGCTAGGTACAACTTTCCTCTTGGGGTGGACCTGCCGGCTAGCAGGCAGCAGTAGCTTAGAGGGGGGCGGAGCAGAGCAGCTCATGGTAGCTTGCGTGCGCGTGAATTAAAAGAACTCAAAATTAATAATCGTTTTTTCTCGATTACATAATTTTTGTAATCGTTGCGTCTAATAATCGAAATCGTAATTGAATTTCGATTAATTGCACAGCCCTATAATCCACAATCAATATAATATTTTAATTGGAAAATTAATTTCACAGACTCAAGGGCAGGTAGGCCACACACCTCTGATTAGAGGTTTTACTTTTTTTTTGTTTTTTGTTTTTTTTTACACCTTAATTTGCAATGGCATGTTTATCAGAGTAGAGTGATATGTCAGTACCTACTTAACTATATTGTTCTGAGAGTACAAACTGATGAAATAGTTCTCTCAGTATCTACTATCTACTTTAACTACTTACTAATTTAAGCACATCTGTCATTTTGCTTTCACTACAGCAGCTGGTACATGTTTTAACAAAATCTCTAGGTCTCTAGCCATTTCATTTTTGTTATTCCAGGAGATAATGGAGGAGGGACATATAACTGTTAATCAGACAAAAATAGACCAAATAAACCTGGAATTAACGGAGACTTATGAGAGGAATTTGTCTTTACCTCGCGGCATGTGGTTGTCAGTAAATGGCGTAACCCAAATACTTGATACCACTAAAAGAGAGCAATATTTTAAACTCTGCCCATTCCACTGTTGTTTGTGGTTATTTTTATACATGCATTTTTAGCCTGATAAAACTTTTAAGTCAAAAATTACCAAGACAACGCAGCATGGGACTGTACAACACTAAGGTCTATAAAAAAAAATCCCCACCCTTTCACAGTATTGTTTGGTTTAAAGCCAAACACTGAAAGTTAATCAACAATAAGTGCACTCGTAAAACAATAATTTAACAACACAAGCGTTTAAAGTCCTTAAGTAGAGGTTAAGAAGCAACAAAGAGGCCATTACTTTAGGTAGACTGTGAGTGCCTGCAGAGTGATCAGCTCTGTCAGACCTAATATAAAAGAACGAAAAGTTCATTACACAAGTTTGACTTTGTTCAGGCCTGCAAGCCTTCTCTGACCTGAAGTACACTCAGAGACAGCAACAGCTAAATTTAGAAAGGCTTAAAGCACATAGTGACCAACCACTCAAAGGCAGTCTCTGACCTTCCACTGCTGACAGCTCATCTTCACATTCACCAGTTCATCCAGGCACATCTAAACCATTAACAGGCCTTTAATACGTAACAACAATTCACGTGGTTATGACATTCTTTTACAGATATGATGCATGAGTCAGTTTTACATTATTCAGGCATTCCTGTATTTTGCTGCTAAAAATCAATGCATTTGATTCCTCATGAGTATACTGTGTCTGTAGTCTGAAAGTACAATGTCCTCCAGTCATGCTTGTTTTATATAAACATTCAAGGATTTGATTTAATAAAATATCTGAATCCTGTAGAGCTGCATTAATAACCAGGATCTTTGCAAGTTTAATTTAAGACTTTTTAAGACCCTTTAAATGGCTCTAAAAATACAGGAAAGGATATATATAAGGACAGGAACGAAAACAGGACTCTGGCTTCTGTGATGCTTGTGCCATAAATGCAGAATAATATTGGATGGTGGGAGGCAGCAACTTATTTTTGTTTTCCCATACAGCTCTAATGACTTTATATGTGAACTTCTACACAAACTTTTCTTGCAGAAGGTAAGGGAGGTTTTCTATTCGTTATTTTCCACAGGTCTCAACCACACATTAAATGCTCTGTTCTCAAGCCAGATCTGACTGAATTTGTACTTGTCCATATGACACAGAATTCACCTTAACAGACATTATTTCAACTAATTGCTTGTAAAAGAGGCTACTTGATGAGGGGAAACACCACATCCCAACACACGAACTAGGAGTGCTTTGATAAATTCTGAGTAGGATTCCAACTTTTCAGTATTGGTTATTGGCTCTGTGTTTTTGGGGTTTTTTTTGGTTCTGATCAATGACCCCCCCCCCCCCCCCAAAAAAAAAAAAACAAAAACAAAAAAACATCTCAAAGTAAGACTGAAGTTCATGCAACTTTATAAAAATAATGATATCTTTTAAAATTGATTTTGAGACATTTTAAGATGCAAAATAATGATTTTTGTATTTTAGACTTCAGGCTAGGTTCATTGTGCTATATTTAGTAGACCGAGTGGGTTTCAGACTGCAACCTACAGAATACCCCAGCTCACCATCCCCTACCATGGCCATATTAAAAGGCCCACCATCACGCCACTGTTTGCTTTGCTTATTGTACGTAGGCTTTTGTTTAAGGGGGTACTAACACTGGAAGCCATGTGCTAGAAAACAGAACAGGCATGAGTTCAATTAGATGCACTGACTGTCACTGCATCATAATCCGTTCAGTTACTAGCAGTTATATTCATGTCTTCTGTGAGTCACAACAACCTCAGACAAACTGTATCTATAAAAAGATAAGCCCAAGTCCATTCTGTTACTGTAGAAACATGGCTGTCCATTTTAAGTAATGAAAAGATAACCATTTTTGATTTCAGGTGAGAGCGTTATAAAACCAAATTCTGAATATTTTATTTAATGTCTAAAATTAGACTCTCGTGAATAAAATCCCACTTTGATTTTCCACTGCATTGGTCTCTACACTTAAGAAATGGGTTGTTGTATCATTTATTTTGTCAACACTCACCTTGTCTGGCTCCTCAGTGGAGTGGTAGCCAGAGGTCAGCAGCATATCTGCTAGAGCAGGGCTGCTGGGTGTATCTGTGGTTGAGGAGGAGCGCGGGCGTCCAGCCTGCAGCAAGACTTCATGGGTGCTGCGCCGGTGGATCTGGGGGCTCCCTTTCTGGGGAGGGTCCCCACTGCCCGTCTTGCTGCGGCGGCTCTGCAGGCTGGTGCCTCGCTTCATCATTGGTGGAGCACCACGGATCTGCTGCAGAACACGGCTCAGAGCTGCAGGAGGGGCGGAAGCAGCAGGGTTGTCAGAATCCAAAGGGGTGGCCGAGGAGGCAGGAGCTTCCCCTACTTCCGACCCTACATCAGTGGGTTCGGAGGGAGGGGCGCCTGTGCAGGACGAGGCAGAGTCATGTGGGGAAACGGAGGAGCGTCGGCGCTGTGGCTGGAAGAACTGCTTCAGACCATGGCCCAACGCTCCCATGTTCTCCAGGGCATTATGGGTGATTTTGGACAAACCGTGCTCTGACTCAGACGCCCTCCTGCCGACTTCCAGCTCTGCTCGGCCTCCTGTGTCCGGCTCCTCTGGACTCTGCTCACTACTACCCTGATCCATCTGAGACCTCCAGTTTCACAGTGAGGTTCTACTCGATGTGCAGGGGAGACTAGCTACGCCCCGTCGACACCCCCCCTCTGAGAGGCTGGTTGAAAGCCGCGAAGCAGAGGGGATGGCGCTCAGTTGGGCCTTTTGAGTGGACATGCATCTGTGGCTGGACTCAAAGTCATGCTTTTCTACCACAAAAGGAAAATAAATGAATTATGACATGCAGCAGTGAATGATGAACATAATAAGCAGCAGCAGAATAAATAAAATAAGCAACACAAACTGGGTTGGCACAGGCATGACCACTTTTACAGCTGCTTGATAATGTTTGTTGTTCATTTTGTCCATAGGTCTTAAAGACATTCTGCAATTGAAAATGCCTTAGTATTGTCTCTCTACTGAAGACAGCAGGACTTCATTTTATCTACGCAGCATGTGGCATGTCTAACCATGCCAACCCAATAATGCAGAAACACAAAGTCTAAAAAATAAACAAGTTTGTGAGAACAGTTTCTGAAAGGCTGCGTGTGTTGAAAATCAGTGGCTTTCTTCAGCATTTTCTGTTGTTTATTTCTGAGGATTCAAGCCTCACAAAAGCCTCTGCACAAAATGCATAATTACATTTCAGAAAGTGTTCAATATGGTAATTAATAATCAACATAATAGAAAGTGCTTGGATGATGCTAACAAAGAGACTACAGAGTGTGAAAAATGTAAATGAAATACTACATAGGAAGTGAATGATATCCAGTGCTAAACTGTTTAATGTGTTAAATGATCCATAACGGTTTCTTCTTTGACCTTTTCACTTTATAATGAGGCTAAATCCTGAACTGTAAAGGTCCACTCCCAGTCTTCAACCCTAAGATGACAGCTTATATAAAAGCCCACTGGTTTACTAACACGTCATAGGACAATGAAAAGTGAAGTAAGAGAGAGAGAGAGAGAGTGAGATACAGTGCAACGCTTACCATCAGCCCAGCCTCTCCTCGTCTGACTCACAGCTCAGAATTAGCTAAATGAGGCAGAAACAAATAAAAAGAAACTGAATTAGAATAACGTGCACAGAATTACATTAGTGCAGACTTTTAACAAAAACCTTTTCACAGCTAGATGAGACACTGAAAGGCTGCTATAATGTTTATAGCTATTGGTACTGTACTGTGGTCTAACCACTGCAGAGCAGCTCACCTATGACACTGACAGGATTTGACAATATTTACATGACATTCACTCTGCACACAGATCACATAATGCTATGCCTTGAAACAACACGACACAAACATTCTGCTCAAATGTGCAGTCAGGAACTGTCAGTCCTCAACTAATCTGTAGCTCAAAGGAGTGGTGAATGTTTACTCCTGAACACAACATTGTCTATAGATTTGCATTTAATGATTTTTCACACAATAACAAACATACATACAGGAGATTTTTAACAGTACCTGTTGATATTACTAATTTACCAAAACATGCCCTAAACCCTGAACTACCACCAATGTGTTTTTAGCTTCTGCTGCTCTTTGTTTATATTCAGAAATGTGTATTATCAATATGTTATGGGGAGGTATCCTTTACAATATTCGTAATATCGTTTTTACAAAATTACATTACAAATATTGTTATCACTCATTTTCATAGATGTACAGCCAATTGTAATGCAGTACCAGCTTCTGTTACATGTCAGCATGCCAGAATAACATAGTAGCATAACCCAGACACTGTCTGTCTGACACATCAATATAGTATTATTAAGGTGCAGCCTTACTGCATTTCACAGTGTCATGATTTATTTCTCAAAATGCATATTTCTGAAATACTCATCTCCAGCCTTTTAACACCAAGTGAGATGCAGTTTTCTCAAGGGAAAATACCAAAAGCTTAAACTGACGGGTCCGATGATGTAGTACATGGATTATTTTGCAGACAAATTGAAAAATGATTCCAAGAGTCAGCAAAGCTACAAAGTATCACTTAACAAGCCAGCAGCACATCTAGCAACAAAAACACTGAGATGCTCTGTGAGTGGTACACACTGACTCATTACGTGTTGGTCCTGCTGTTCGATCTGCAGAGCTGGATAAGAAAGCCCTTTGTTTAAGGATGAGGTGGTGAATAGTTCAATAATGCAAAAAGTCAATATTATCCATTTTTAAAAATCAACATCCTTGACTAACTTGCTGCTGTTCATTTCTCACTCATTAATCAAAACATAAAAGCTATGTGCAGGTTTTCAAAAATAAAGATTTAGCCTAGAGCTCACAGCAGCTATATATATATCACTCTCTTTAATAAACTTCCCATAATGTAAACACTACAATTATCATTTACAGGCTCAATCATCAACAACATACTCAGAATTTCATTTTCAGGATTTAGTTTCATGTATGATCCTGGATGAAAAAGCAATATTGCTCCAACACCATTTTCTGATCCTCAATCACTGATCTAGGGACAACCTTTCAGTATAATGTACTGCACTAAGCTTTGTTAGCTTGAAACCTAAGACTGGAACAAACACTGCACGCCGAATTGGAACTATATCCTTCTTCTACAACGAAAATACAATGGCGTCCGACTCCTCTAGGCCGAGGGCAAAGTGTTCTCTTTGAAGTGGGTCAGCCAACATTCGCCTATCACTCTCCGTTCATACAGTGCTCCAAGGTCACTCCATCCACAGGGAGTGCAGTGCATGTCTACAACACTGAAGCCTCTTCAACAACAGTGCAGTGCAGGTCTTCACACAGCGCAGTTTGACTTTAATACAGAAGAAGCCTGTTCAATAATCTCAGTTATAACATATAGGAGACTGTATTTTAGAGCATACCTGATTTTGATGCATCTTCATTTGCAGAATTAACCTAAATTTGTATGTTGAAGTTGAGAGAATCAGGCTAAATGTTAGCCTAAATACTACAAAGATTTTGCAGCAAGTGGAGTGAACAGAATCAGGCTTATCCTTTTATCATACACTTTATTGTGGTTTAATAATATCCAATAACTGAAACAGTGAGATTGTCCTTGGTTTGAGTCTAAGTCTTATCTCAGCAGAACTGTAGATAAGCATACCTTCAGTTGTGTTCATCAGCAGATGAGGGGTGGGGTCTACTAACACAGGAAAAGATCTAATAAGCCAAGCAAATTTCCAGCAGCACTTCTTCCCAGCAAATCTTCCAAATGTGGTGGGGCAGCTGTCAAACTTTAGTCAGCTGTTTCCATGGACATTTAGAAAAATCACATGCTGCAATGAAGAAAGAAGGAACATCAGAAATGCAACATAAGCACCTACTGGAAAAGAAATGCCCATGTTACTACAATGCAAAATTTTTAAACCCATGATAAATCTTTTCGAACAATGTACTGTAGAAGAGCATAGCACTTTTCTTAAAACAATGAGACCACGGCTTATGGTACAATGTAGAGGCTTCCATCACTCATTGTTCAGTAAAACTATGTTTCTAGACATTGGAAAGATGAGCAACTCATGGTTAATGAGTGATTTTACAGTGATGCTTCAGCTTCTACATGAAGTCAGCCAGCCTTTGTATTACTGTACAAGCGGTAACAAATACCGCTCAGCTTGGGCCCACATTTAGCAACAGCAACGAGTGAATTCAACAACAAACTGACAAAATCAGTCACATAAATGGACATCTTTGAAGCCTATCATCCATACTTTGTCAACTTTTGACATTCTTCAGATTATCAGAGATCAGACATAATAAATGCTCTTTTACTCTTCTGGATATGCACACAAACAACTGCTTGCTCACAACACAGTGGCTTTTATCTTACTCCAAGGAGGTAAATAAGTAATTGATGTGGTGGTACGTTTGTTTCCTTAAGGCAAACACAATATAGTAGTGCGTTTGTTCATTCAATTTAGTGTCAGGCCATCATTACATTTATCAAGGCACAGTATGTGTCTGTAATAAGACAAGTAATGCCATTCTTACGAACGAGTACAGCTGTTCTTTAACAAGAACATAACGACAAACCATAAATTCCTTGTTAAGTCTTGGCTCAAGAGAATAATTCACAAGGCTAAATGAAAATCTGTTTCAATTTCGCACACTACAGGCCTGCCAGGCCTTTTATATAATTAAATGTGTACTGTTAATTAATACTGCAGAATGCCTCTTTGGGATTTTCTGCAGGACAGGAAGAGTGTGCCTGACTTACAATAGATAAAATAATTTATTAATGAGGTTAAGTTAAACTTGACACTGTTAACTAACCACATGCATCAATACAAACACTTCCGCCGGATGACATCACCATCACCTCGAATGATTTATCTGACTTAGGTTAACAATGGGGGGTCTTTCCACAAGACAAAAATTTAATTAAAGCACAATTAACACCGACTTTAACATCTCATCTTTCAACCAAGTTAGAGCATAGTTAACCTAACCGTTAAACATGAAGTAACAGGTGCATCCATTGCTATAATATGAGAGGTGGGAGTAGTAAAGAGAACGCTTAAACAAGACAATAACAGAAAAAGTATGAGTCAAAACACTGGGTTTTGTTTATGATGCGTTATTACGTTGCTGTAACTAGTCCGGGCGGTGCGGTTTAACGTTGGCTAAGGATAAGAAGAGGATGAAATTAGCAACTTGCTAGCTGACGTTCCTTGGCCTAACCTTAAAAACACCCAACTGAGTGGTATTTATTTGGTGAGTCTGTGTATAAATGAGTCTTATTTTACTGTACTCCTGAAGATGGAGGAATTTAAAGCTTTAATACAACATTGCCCCTGTTTTAGTGGCGTGTCTACTACTAAACCAGCTAGCACCACAAGCTAACGTGGTACAGCGAGGGTGTTGATTTCAGTGTACGGGACACACCGGTGTAGTGGTGTGGGGCGAGGTCATAATGTGTTACTTTGTGTACTGAAATTTGAGTCCATATATTGTATAGTTCGTATTCATATGAGCTGTGGGTGTCACGACGTCAAAAGGCTGTCTTTAAAACAAAATTCAGACAGCAAAACAGTGTAGTTAGCTTACCAACCCTGTGAATTATGTGAGCTCACCACAGGACATGTCCGTGTCAAGTTGGTAATAAACTGCTGCAGCTGCTAATAAACACACTGACGTGCTTCTAACATTACTGATTTTGGAGGCATAGATCAGATTATGGCCACTGTAATAAACACTTAGATAAAACATGACTTGATCAGATGGATTACCTACTTGCTGACAACGGGATTTTTTTTTATATTATCATGTAACTAAGAGCTACAGTTAACTATCATGCCCAAATGTCACACTGGCAAAATAAAGATTTGCTCAGTAATGTTGTGGTAAAGCAGAATCTTTTCCAGATCCACTCCACCTGACCATCATAAGGTCCCCACAGGTGTGAAAAGCTCCAGTTGACAGGAGTGACTGTGGACTGAAGGTACAGGGTGGCCATCTGTCACACACTCCCACCAGGTTTCTTAATCACACCTCAGAGTTGTATTTCACAGTGGCGTATTTAGTTCGACAGTCACACAGTTACATGAGCTAGACATCTTTTCTCTGCACTGGTAATACGAACCAGCGTTTTCTTAAGGACATAATAGAGAGAGAAATTACATTCAGATAACGCTAGTGCCATTACAAATACCTATCCTGGCCCGCTTGTCTGTAAAAAAACAAAAAAACAAAAAAAACAACAACACTGAACCAGGCCTGGGTGTTGTCTCCAAACTTACACCTTTAAGAGTTTCATCAGTAAAAGCAAGAATTCGTCGTTCTCAACTGTTCTACTGTAAATACTCGTTAACATCGCCCGTCCAGACTATGCTGTGTGCTAAAACAGACGCTTACTCTCCGCCTGGCCGCTCTGCCTGTCAGTTAGCCGACTGGCTAAGGCTGACTAGCTAAAAAAACATCCTTCAGCTTCAGCCATGGTTAGCTACAGGCAAACAGGGCACATCGCCAGGCGGCAACCCGAAAAACAACCTCAGCCACCCCTAACCCCTGTGCAGGCTGAACAACAGCAACTGGAAACACATTTCATTCAAAAACTAGTTCGTAAAATGTGTGTTTTGCTGGCTTCAACTTACATGGGCGCTGAGAGGATTGTGTTGATGACCGTTCATTTCTCCGATGGTGGGACACTCCCACGGTGACGTCAAATAGCGTGCTCGACGTCAGAACAGCTGAGTACCAGACAGACAGCTAACATCACAAATGATCCACGCAGGTGAGACACTTCAGTGGGTTCAGCACTGTGTTGTACATTAATTACCGCTATTTTACATGGAGTTGGAATGTCTGTGGCAGTGGGATCATAACTACAGCATTTTGCAGCAATTTTAGTGGTTTATGATGAGTAGACAATTAACAGGTATTTGTACTAAATAAAGTAGGCCTATAGGTATGTTAGGTGTAGCAAATAGTATGTCTTATCCTTAGTTATTTTATAAGTTCAGCAACATTTTCGTGAGCAAAACCAGTCCAGCTGGACTTTGAAAACAACTAACGATGCACAATGACCTGGAAAAATGAGAACTGACACACACAAAGGGTATCTCTTCTATTCAATATTAGGAACGTTTTATTCTTTTCTAAACTTTTTTGCACCTTTGACCCATTACAGCACTTCCCTTTTTTCTCCATGTATCTTTTCCATGTCTGAATCTGGACAGTGACCTAAGTTTTCCTACAATTCCAGCTATTTTAGACAGTCACTTCATTTGTCCTCAAAAGCAGCAATCAGCTACTCTATGGCACAAACAAATGAAGTGGTGTCAGTCTGGATCACATTGAAATATTGTTCAGAAAAGAAAATAGGAGGAGACAAAAAATTGGAGTCAGGTTTTAAAATTACCTATATAAACAGTATTGTTGTCAGATTGAGTCTGTCTGTTCAAGGAGACATAACACACATAGATGATGATGGCAGGGTGTACGTTTTGGATGTTAAGGTGTGAAATTCTAACAGAGTAAAACTTGAAGAAATTTGCAAATAACTATCTTTTCCTATGAAGACTTTAAGTAGAACATGGAAGAATGTCTATAAAAGTGTTTAAAGCTCTTGATTTTGGTTATTGACATCCATCCAAATGTTCTCAAATAATACAGTAATTTAAGGGGACTAATAATCTAACTGTTTGACACCAGTGTTTAGGGAAAAAAACACCTCACTGAGATACTCAGTAGAGGTTTATATGAAAGCTAGGGATTGCAGTAGCGTTATATGTTTGTTGTTTATTCACACCCCCAGGTATGATAGTACGGTTGTAGCTAAACTTGCTTTTTATTTTTCCTATAGAAAATTGCATTCTGTTTTATCTTGCTACATATAATAAATTTGTATCTGAAGGTTACAGCTGTGAACAGCAAAAATCTCTCAGATGTATCAGAATGAATGAAGGACAGGTTGTGATGCCTCTGGGGACAGTCAGCTAGTATTTTTAAAAGATCCTGCAGCTTATTTTCCAAAAATATAAAATGGGGACATGGTATTACAATGCTGGAGATGCTGGTCAGACAAGGGTGGGCTTTGGGGAGGTAATACATGCATATGAGCCTGTTTAGGAGCATAATGTAGTGGGGGTGAGTAGCACTGTGGTTTTTGAGCAGCAGGGTTTAGAGTTGTAGCTGCACCAGCTGCTGAACTGGTGGAAGGAGCGTGGGGGATATAACGGAGGGTATGGATAGTTCTAAGGATGCCCATGATGTGTTTGGGACCCCTATGTTAGGGGTGTGGGATTACACACAGCTTGAAGTTGCTCTTCCAGAGATGGAGGAAGATTAAGGAAAGGAGATGGAGGATGCACTGTAAACTGAGGCTGTTGGGGAAGTGATCAGGCTTCCCAGTATGCTCTGTGGTTGGGGCAGGTGTACATGTGGCAGGAGGAGGTGGGGGTTGGATGGAAAATTCCAGGTACTACAGGGAATTGTTGGATAAATTAAAACAGACATATACTGTGGCAAATGCAGCATTTGAGGTAATAGGCACAGGGAAGCAGGAGAGCTTTTCTTAAGCATGGATTGTGTTACTGGGTCAGGTGTGGAAAATGGGAGGTGTGGGAAACTGTAAGTGCTGCTGACGTATGAAGGGAAAACGCAGCGCACAGTCACTCCTTGGCTTTAATTGTGAGAGCTGGCACCTGCAGTAGCACCGAAGGTAACTGCTGTTTTTGTGGCAGCTGTGTCTCTGGTAGGAGCTGAAGCGTGTATTTTAGAAGAGGGCCAAGGAAACACTGGGTATTGTGGGAAACTGGCAACTGAGGATAGTGCAGGATGCAACCACTACCACTAGGAGGCAGAGTTGTCACAGTCAGTTAGTGTAATGTCTGGTGAATAAGGGCATGTGACTAAGTATTCCACATCAGCAAACAGAAAAGTAAATACTCTTCATTCTGTAAAGAAAGGTTAGATTGTGAATAGAGTCGTTTATTAACCACCAGAGGGCTCAGTGTAACTTAATCTGAATACATAAACATTTTTTGGGTGTGGTGAGTGTCAGCCCCGGGAGCTCTTCATCTGTGTGGCAGTTGAGCAGATCCAGTTGCTACATAACAGTGCTCATCACAGGCACTTCCACATGACAGTTTTATATCAGGTGGAAAAAAAGGTTGAGTGAATGTTGGTAACACAGCAGGATGGGGCATCTTCACTGGGGCCTCCAATAAATGCAGCAGCAGCACATAATGCATGCAATTAATTTACAACAGTTCAAAGAATGAGGTAATATTAGGAATACATTCACTGAATTTAGTTTGTATTTGTTTGTGTGAAAGCAAGTGCAGGAAGATTTGTGGGCATAAGTGTGTGACATAAGATCATTTAATTTATTGTTGTTATGAAGCATCCACAACCTTCAGGCGATCTGGGACAGGTTTTGCAGTGTTCCCAGGATCAAAACCAAAGTGTAGCAGCCTTAGTTTCCGTAGAGCACACTTCCTAAATACCTGAGATCTGCTAAAATTGTTAAATCATTCAAATCAAGACTAAAAATATTTCAGTCTCTGTGTTGTTTCAATGAATTAGACACATAATATTGTTTTTAATCTGTAATTGTAATTGTAATTGTTTTTGAAAATAAAAGTTCAATGAATACAACAACTGCTTACTTTTGTTTTTATTTAATAATATACATATATACAGTATATATTCACCAATGTCACTTTTTGCTTTTAAAATGCAACTTTAATGTATTCTTAATGGTCTGTGCCCTCTAGTGTTAGTTGCTTTATTTACCTTGTGAATATTGATGTGGAAAATTAACTGTAACCTGTTGGGTAACATAGCAGCCCTGGTGAGGTGCTGCAGACGGGGCATCCCTGTGCTGGAGGGCATTTCAGGTAGGAACATATGGCTCCTCCCTTGTTTAACACATGAAAAGAAGTTGACTCTAAACAATGTAGTGAGTATTCCAGTTTCCAAACTTCTTATGAGTAACCTACTGCTACCCACAAGAAAATGTATGAATTTATTTGACTCTAAGGCTGATTTACGATAGAAGAGTCGTACATGCTTTTGTACAGGACCTCAGCATTGTCTGAGGGGTCAGGTAACCAGGCCTTAGTCATTGATTGATCTCTCTTTTCATGCACCAGCAGCAAATGGCAAAGCTGAAACACAATCTTGACTATTAAAGTTTTATCTGTTAGATTAAACAGATGTTTAAGGGAGGGGTGTCGTATTGGATAGAATACCATTAAAGTATGTACTGTATAATGTTATTGATATTACATAATAAAATAAAATGTATTGTAGGACATAGTCAAAATACAGTGATTTGTTTAATACTAATAAACCTGTTCAGACTGTATAAAGGGTGACTCTTGTTTATATTCTATGATTTCCTTCATGCAGACACATTTGCAAGAGATAATCACACATATCTTATCATTTTAGGTTAATCTCACCATAGGGCAGTGACACAGGGTTATCATTTAAATTAATATGAAACCATATGGGGTAATAAGTCAGCAGTGGTTAATGTGTGTTCACCCTGCCAGACAAATCTGAACAAACCTCCATCAAGGTAGTGCTGCAAATCCATCATGCTGCCTCGGACAGTGTTCTGAAGAGACAACTGCCCTGTACAGGCCATGAGCCAACAGACTGATCGACCTGTCCATTACAAAGTTTTAAGAGTATCAGAGTCTCCATCACTAAATACAACACAGATGTTTTTCTAAGCATGTCTTGGCATTGGAGTGCTCAGGTTTATCTATGGGATCACGGATTACACAATGTACTGTAATATTTTAACAGAAGAGATGGCAGCCTCCTCAAGGTGACAGCTTGGTAATGTGTGTCATAGGCTATAGATTTTCTGAAGGAATAGCCTAGAATATTCCTGGATCTAAACCCAGGGAAATACAGGATGAAGGAACATCAAGCGTCCAACATTCACAGGTCATTAACAGAGGAGCGGAAGAACATCTCAGCAAAGACCTGTGCAACTCCTTTGAAAGTCAAATCTCTGAAAAACAAATGGTCTCACACAAAAACTTGATGCTGATGTAGACTGCATAGTAATAATAATTCAGAATTAGTTCATTAGAAGTATGAGATAAGAGCTATAGGATGTAGTTCAGGTGTCCCGTTTTGCAGGAAAAACAAAAAGAAAACCCTGCCTCGAGTCCTTTGCTAAACATGAGTTCATGTGGCTTAAACTAAGGTGCCATATGATTGTTATCTTTGATACATAACTGTATTATTCACAATCCATATAAATACTTTATTTGCTAATAATACATTGAAAATACACTTAAATAGCTACACATAATGAGCATAAAATAAAGTTTAATGCTTTTAACCAGTCTGATGTACCCTGATGTGAAACAAAAGAAATTTTTACACAGTTAATGGAGAAACTGGTCTTTTATTGTCCCAAATACACAGACAATATATGTATATTTGAAAAAAATTCTGTGAAATACACAGCACATTTTTGGGAGGAATTAACCCTTTGCACATTTATTGTTTTCATTCACTTGACAAAGAAAAGAGCTGGGGTCCAGTACTTTCACATTAAGAAAACTAAAGTATGTAATGACATATGTACGTGTATCTGCACTTTTATAACGTTCATGCTTAAAGCAACAAAGATAAGTTTGTGTGACATGGATTATTGCTGTCCCTTAAATTAAATAAAAGTAAACACTTAAGTTATTCAAATGTAGAAACATGAATCAACTCCTCCACTGTTCACTGTCCTCCTGAGATAAAACTGATTCAAAGTAACAGCAGCCTAGATGTTTTATTATGAGAAGTAAATGTCTACAGCTTAGAGGTCTGTAACATCATCTTCAGACCAATCATACGCATGCATCAGTGTGAGCCCTGATTTAGTTTCTTCTCCCTGATGTGCATTATTTGCAGCATCGCTCTGATCATTGGTACCACTGAATGACTGTGTCAACTCTTTAGTTTGAAAATTGTCTAGAGATGCAGGAATAGATTCTGTATCCTCCATCCACCCATAGCCAACATAAGCTGGAGGAAATACTCCTCCATCTTTGTCTGTGCCAACACTGTGAGTCCAAGAGGGAGGAGGAGGTGTGAACAGACCTCCAGCTACAAGCTGTCCGTGATGGAGAGCATTGTCAATGCTGCGCCTGAGATTAATAGGAGAAGGGGGGCACATGTCAAATTCTATAAGGGAAAGAACACATTCACGTTCACCAACTTTTTGCCACAGCAATGCAGCTTGAGAGTCATAGTTGCTGCTAACAGAATCAGTCTTGTGTTCTGGCTTTGATGGCTGATTGTCGTACGGTTGCATTACATTGTTGTTGATACCTGTTCTAAATAGGTTATATTTTGCCCAGTTGTTTGGCATCAGGTCTTCCCAGGTTTTCTCTGATTTTCTTAGATGCTCTTTCCTTATACGTGATAAGATACGACCCCACAAGCCTGTTGCATCCTCTCCTTTACATGCATCACCTCTGGAACAGGCTCTAGAGGGTGTCCAGAAAATCCATGATCCCAAGACAAGCAGAGAAAATCCCCAAGATACCTCAAGAATTCTGGCACAGAACTGACTAAGCCACCATCCCCAGCCGAAGCGTCTCCAGTTTCCCAGCAGCCCATAAAGCCAGAGGAGGCTATATATCTGAAGGCTGCAGCTGAGAACTCCAATGAAGGCACAGGCTGCCGTTACCCGCTTTGCACGCCTCTCAATCCTATGTGAAGGAACCCACTGTGGTAAAGACGACCTGAGCAAATGTGGCAAATTAATGAGAGATTTGGTGATAATTCCCATACAGAATGGGATGCCCCAGCAGAGGGACAGAGTCTGGAGTAACAACGGGAGTGAAGGGGATAAAACTGAGGAAAATAAATCTGCTACAAATAAAGAAGTGCAATGTGCAATAGCCAGGCCTCCAACCACCCACAGATGCCTTAGCTCTAGTGGGAAAAATAATAACTTCAACCCTCTGAGTGTGACGAGAGCGAGAATGACCTGCGTCCACAGAAGGACCTGCAGGGAAACATTATGCAGTGCTGCTAGAGACGCGCGAGATAGGATCTGACAAGTACCATAAGGATCAAGTAGAAGAAGTACAGCACGTAGAGTACCGCTCAACACCAGCAGACTGTTTGTCAGGGCCAGGGCCTCACAGAGGGGATGAGGAAGTGTGAACGCACCAGCCAGCCCCAAAACTGCCAGCAGTGCCATCAGTATGAAAAGGCTGGCGGAGCCAAAGACGTGTAGTTCCCAGGCGAATGCCAATGTACGCTTCATGTCATCCCACAGAAGACTGGTCCCATTGAAGTTTGTGAGAACAACACAAGGGCTAAGGCCAAGCAAACAGGATCCTCCAGATCCTGCCAGGTTCTGGTTTGTGTTAGATGTAAACACATTGTTTTGGGAGGGTAGTTTAGGGCTGCCTCCACCTGAAAAAAAAAAAAAAAGGTTGAAAAGAAATGCATAAATGCTGATGCAGAACTGTTCATCGGTCAATTTCAAGCAAACTTTTTCCTGTATTTTAATTTGTTTATTGCAAAGACTTATATTTTGCAGTAAATTTGAATGATTTAAATGCATACTATATAATTTATGTCACTGTAACAATCAAAACAATAACAATAGTCATAGTATTAGAATGATAGAATTAACATTAGAATGTGAAGAGGCACATAATTATGGGGGGGATGTTTTCACCACTATTTCCAATGAAAATCTACCTGATCTTACTCAGGCTGAAATTAGATTTATAAAGACAATAAGGTAAGGTGTGATTTATTTACATTACAATAGTGAGATTATGCAATATCATTCTCATGAAGTACTTGCAAGTACCATGAAACATTAGTAAAGGGGATATAATGCCACTATTTTATGATCAAATTAAATAGATGATACAATGAATAAAATATTACAAATTCGAGCATGTGCAGCATATACTTACCGATCAGGAAACCATTATTAACAGTGGACGTCTGACTGTCATGTAACTGTCCATCAGCTTTGATCAAACCACCTTTCAAAAACGTTTCTTCTGAGACTGTGTATTCACTAGAGTGAGTTTCCCCCGATGTTTCCAAAATTGATGCATGGGTTTTGTCAACTACTTGGTCATGAGCCTCTGGTATTGTGGGAGCTGGTGTTGTATCTGATCCTGTTCCAGACCCAGAATGGTTTCTGGTGTTGGCCCACTCAGGCTTCTTTAAAACTGCACTCCTATTGATGAATTTCTGTTGTAGTGTTCTGTCAACACTTTGTCCACTGCCTTCCACAGACTCACTCCTGGGCTCTGAATAGTAGATTAAATCTCGGGCCAAGCTGTCCATGGCAATTTGGCCTCTACCTGTGCTGTGAACTCTCCAGACTGGATCAGTGTTGCCAAGAGAATGTGTACTTCGAATAAGGCTTTCAAGTGGTGAGAGAAACACAGTTAAAGTGATGAACAGCACAGAACATCCCATTCTTTTACACCAACGTTAATATTCAAAGACCTGGGAAACAAAAAAGACAGGAAGTGATGAAATTTAATGGAATACACCTGAGTACAGACTTTTTAAACAGCACACAATTGTTTTAAAAGAGCAACCTCTATAGTGTGTCAGTGTGGGATTGAAAGGTTATGGGGTAGAGCTAGTGACAGAGGTTTCCAGATAATCTTATGCTCCAATCCTGTAAGGGACAATAATTCCCCTCTGTAATCCAGTTGGTTTGCACACTTAACAACATCTGTGAAAGGCTTGTCTGAAGATAAATGAAACACACCTTGGCAAAAACATTAAAGTTCACAGCATTAGACTGATCTGTGTTTTGGATGTTTGCCCTACGGTTACAAATGTCAAGCTGCCACTTCAATGATATGCAACACCAAACATGACACAAAACAGATGTAAACATGATTTTTACATACTTTTTAAATACTTACAACACCAAGCACATATTCTAAAAAGCTTCCTCAGAATTTTTCATTTTAAGTCACCTGATGTCTCAAATGCAACTTTTAGAAAATCCAAATATGTAAACAAATGTGTATGGGTCTATTTCAACCCTGTATGAATCATAAATTTACATGTTGTAATTGTGATAATATGTGTTAGAGTTCCAGACATACTGTATGGAAAAGGCATTACTATTTAATAAATTAAAATTAAATAATGAAAATTCCTGTTAAATATCTAAATGCTTTATATGTGAAGCTATCTGTAGACTCCAAAAGTGTTAGCATGCAATTCCCATCTTATCTGATAACATTCCCAAAACACAATATTCCAGTGCCAAAATTATAAACTATGTAGACATTTCATAATGCTCACTGATACCTGGTGCATCAGATGTAACTGCGACTCCTCTTGTTAACACTTCTCCTCAGGACACCATGCAGCACTCCATCTCTGTGCAGTTCACCATGTGCAACGTCTGATTTTGATGTTTCATTAGGAGCATCACCGTGAGTGTGACTGCTTGTATCCTCTTCAAGCTGACGTCTGTCTCTCATTACTGCACCGGCTGTTTACTTGGCAGCCTCCCATTACGATGTCTCCTGCAAATATGAAGTCAGAACTTAAACATTGACATATATGATTCAAAAAGCATTTGCATAATCACATTCCTGATTATCATCTTCACAAACCCAAAAAACATGAATATGTGACCTTAATTAAAACTCCATATACCTCACATGCTTCTTCACAGTTGTGTTAAAGTAAATCCCCTCTCTAAAGGATTACATTAAGATTCTTACAGGAGCACAAAGTCACATAAGTGTTAATGTGGAGTCAACTAGGTATGACCTGTAAGTGTAGAAAATGTGCCAACATACGGCATGCCATTTTATTTAGAAAAAAAAAAAATGTATTTGCATTCAATTGCTTCAGATATGGCATGAAATTATGGGCATGATATTCACACAAGTGCATATATTAGATATCTACAGTGTATATGCTTTTAGACAGATACAATAGGTTATAGTTGTAAACAAAGAGTACTTTAAGTCTAAATTATTCAGACATATTGAATTGAGATGGTAGTTGTGTTTTTGTTGTTGACTTTTTTTTATTTCTTTATTTGTTATTATAATGGTGTAAATCCTTGATGCTGTACACATCTAAGCTGACGTAAGCAGTGTATTAGGTGAAAAGGATAGGCAAAAAAAATAAGCTTTTGCTTCTAGCCTATTCCTTTTTTGTTTTTTATGTTTATTACAACTGATGTACTGAGTACAATGATTGATGTAAAACCAAAAATAAGTTTCTTCATTCATTCATTCATTCATTCATTATTCATAGTTGGAGTTAGTTGGAGTTCTTAAAATGTCATTATTGATGTGTAACATGAGGAAAACATGACTATACAAATAAAAGTACCACCACCACTTCCACCAGAGAGCCCTTGCAGAGCCACAGTTAGTCTGCAGCGAGTGTGGGAATTAACTCTTTCATACCCAGGGTGTAGCAGGGATAGCCCTTCCTCACAGTGCATCTATCAGGGTCCACCTTAAGAAGGGTGAGAGGCAGTTTGTTGTGGGGAGAACAGGGGGAGGCACTCAGTAGCACATGCCTGGCTCTTTAAGGCAGACTGGGGAAGTTAGATTCTGTTAAAGGTACATGCAGTCAAATGTTTACTAGACATCACCAGAGCCCTCCAGGAAGGATTTCACCCACTGTCTAAAATAAGAGATATACTAAGATTTACCCCACTAGGATAATAAATGAGCATATGTCTGTTTTAAACATTTAGAAATAAAAGTTTAACTACCTACCTATCTATCTATCTATCTATCTATCTATCTATCTATCTATCTATCTATCTATCTATCTATCTATCTATCATTTATATATTTATCATACTTATAAGATCATAATTTCACTTCTATAATCTTAATTTTCTCCAACTTTCTTATATATTTATATAATATTATATAGTGGGGGGGAAAAATACATACATATATATATATATATATATATATATATATATATATATATATATATATATATATATGGACTATGCAGTATATACATATTCTACATATACATATACCCCAGTGTTCATCTGAATGGTTATAGTGAAGTTTCCTGTCCCATTTTATCCCGAACATAATGATAACTTTATAAAATGTGATTTATACTGGGCTGTGATTTGGAGTGTGATTTGGGCAGCCGGCGTGTTGATATTTCCTTTCAGATTTAATTCTCGGTTTTGTTCAGCCTCATTCTGTCAGTGTTGGTGTGAGGATGGAGCTGCAGACCTCCGTCGGGCACAGGCTGAGCAAGAATCGTGTCGTTTTTCGGGGCCTACTTCCGTCATTTTGTATCTCCCTGGATAAAAACAATACACCTGATAGCATGGGTCGTTGTGTTGTGTAGCCTGTATTTACCTTGTTGGATATACAAATCTGCGCTTTGCGGTATTTATGAAACTTATTTTAACCGGAGAGCTGCCTGGATCTCCTCCTGAAATAAGCAGACGTCAGAGAGCTCGGCTGTTCGCTGCTGCTACATTTTATTGCAAACTAATCACAGCATATTTTGCGGGATTATACTGCTGCTACACACGCTATGTAGCGAAGTGACTGGCATCCTGGTGGTAACTGCTAGACGTTTATCGGCTTTTTAGTTTTAAACACCGTGCCTTGGCGGAAAGGAGAGGATTTCGTTTTATTTAAGGTAGCATGACAGGATCCAGAGCTACAGAGCTAGCTAGCTAACATTAGCATAGTGGTTAGCTAGCTTGCAATGAATGGACTGTTGCTTTGATATTTGTTGCTCTCAAGTGAAATTGTGTGGTTACATGTCTTTAATTTACGCTAGAAGCCTCAATACTAAACAGCGATGTCATGCACAATAAGTGCTGATTTGTCGACCAACAACCCATATGGGTTGCAACGAAACTGTGTCTTGCTAACATAGTATGCTAACCTAGCTTGCTAACAATTATAATGTCACGTTAGGCACTATTTTTAGCTAATTGTGCGCTGCCAGGGATACCATAAATAGTTCCCTGATGAGTAACACTGTAAATATTTAATTGAAACTCTGTTATGTTTATAATTTGTGGATTAATTTTACAATTTATCTGTGAATAGAGTATAAGAAGTTGATTAAATCTTGGCACAGTCATTGCACTACCAGCCAAAAGGACTTTGTTCCCTGTGTTTACCATGCCAACTCTACACCCACTTCTTAACTAGCAGGAATTTAAATTGCACGTTTAATTAATAATTACTGATCTTTTCACAAACGCTGATGCGGCTGTAAACAAAGGTGCTATTTGATAGAACATTGCACAATAGACAAGTCTTCAAGTAAAATTACAAATATATTTTACTATATACTTAACTACATAAATACTGCAGGCTGTCATAGATCTTCAGCTACATTTTCAGTGTTACAAACCACGGTCTCATCCATCTAGGTGAAGCAAAGATGAATGAGCAGGAGAGTGGAGTAGTCTCCTTTGATGAATATGTGCGGCAGAAGGCCCGCACTGTGCCTCAGCACAGGATGAAGGAGTTCCTGGAGTCTCTTGCAAAGGGCCCAGAGGTGCTGCAGGAGTTCAGCCAGCAGGAAGGAGCTGCAACCACCACTGCCATGGTGTACCAACAGCAAGGCACCAACTGTATCTACACAGACAGCACAGAGGTGGCTGGTTCTCTGTTAGAGCTGGCTTGTCCGGTAAGAGCAAGTTACTTATCATATGGTTGATGTTGAATTGTGTTAACTGGTATCCTTCATATTCATGTCTGGCACATTTACATATATGGTTTCTAACAGGTACAGGTGACGTCAGCTGAGATCTCACCCCAGCTGTCTTTACACCAAGGGTCAGAACAGCAGCTTCAAGTGCAGGTCTGTGTTGATGCTGGTGACGCTTGAGAGAAATGTCTGATCAATCATAGAATTTTAAAAAGTCAAACCCCTTTGTGGAAATGTGCAAAAAATCTAATAAGACTGCAAGATTCACATCTTACCCTTTCTGATTAATCTATTCCCATAATTTAATGGACTCCTCCTTGGCCTATGTGTTTGCCTTCCACCAATTGCTTTGCGCAATTCCGGAAGGTTTTTATTTTTACTCCTTACCTCTGTGCCAGGTTCAGATCCAGGGACAGCAGGGCCAGACAGTGGGCCAGGTTCTTCAGGTGGCCTCCCCCTCTCAGCAAGATCTGCAGGGAATCTCCACAGCCCAGCTCATCCAGCATGGAGAGCTCACAGAGGAGCAGCAACAACAGGTACTGTCCCTATTAAATTAAATTAAAGGAAAAATATGTAGGATTTTTAAATAGAGTAGAGAGGTGATGTTTGAATGACTTGTTTTCAAACACATCTGAGAAATATAACATGCCTTTAATCACCCATAGCAGCCACTACTGTTGCTTTGGCACTAACCAGTCTGCGTTTCACAGATACAGGCACAGCTGGTTGCAGCTGTAGCTGGGGGACAACAAATCCAACTGTCAAGTGGCCAACAAATCCAGCAGATTCAGCTGCCAGGGGGCCAACACATTCAGCTTCAGCCTGGCCAACAAATTCAGCTACCCTGTGGGCAGCAGATTCAGTTACAAAGTGGCCAACAAATCCAAATCCAGACCATAGAGGATACTCCTAGGGAGGGAGATCGGAGGTCCAACACTGTGTCAACCGTTCTACAACCTGCCAAAAAGCGCAAGGTGGATGTCCCTGTAGCTGTGTCTTATGCTGTTCCACAGGGTCAACAAGTGGCCACAGTTCTAGCCATCCCTCAAGGGCAGCAGCAGAGTTATGTGTCACTACGTCCAGATTTGCTCACTGTTGACAGTGCTCAGCTGTACAGCACTACTGGTACAATTACAGGTCCTACAGGGGAAACCTGGACCATCCCTGTGTACTCCACTCCACAGCAGCAGGGTGTAACCCACATCGCCATACCACAGGAGTCGTACAACACAGTGCAGGTTGCCACCACCAATGGAAAGGACAAAGTGTCCTCCAATTCCTCATCAAGGTCTGCAGATGGGCAGTCAGCATCTGCTGGAACACAGGAGGAAATAGTGCAGACACTGTTCCCAGCACAGTTTATGAACGGGAACATTCACATCCCTGTGGCCGTGCAGACTGTAGGAGGGACATACAACTCCACACAGTCAGTCCACATATGGGATCCAAATCAGCAGCAGAGCCAAGGTGAAGAGGGACAAGAACAGCAGCTCCACCTGCAGGTTAGAGCACACTTTTTAATAATGATCCTGAAGACCTTCAGCTTGTCCAGTGCTTTGTATCTCATTTTCACTGCAGTGTGTGTAAAAATGCATAAATGTATAACACAAGTTGAGCCTCCTGAAAGCAATAGTTTTGCAATTATTGTTTTGATCTTATACAGGGTCAAGTTGAGGCAGAGGCTCAAGCTGAGCCCCCTTCAGAGATTCTGGTTCCAGTCTGTCTAAAGCCAGAGGAGGGCCTTGAGGTCTGGCGTCTTTGGGTGAAGCGAAAAAATGCAGACCTAGTCAAGCAAGAAAGTACAAAACTTGCGCCTATTGGACGTGAGTCAACTCATAATTATTTCAGCAGGCATTAGTATTTAAGTTTGCCAAAATAGTAATGTGTTTATAAAGCTGCAGTTGCATCATAAACACTGCCTGTGTCTTTAATGTAAATAGTTAATTACATTTTTTCCCCTGCGGTGTTTTTTGGTCATGTACTGTTGGTGTTTCCTTAATAACACAATTTAAACTAGTACATAACTCATCTGAAGTCCATTTTCCAGAAGAGTTGGAAATGTAAATACTGTTATTGGGCAACATTTATTTTGTTGTCTCTACATCCATCTAATGTATATGATAGACTGTATATTACATTTTTATAAACTGTTTAAAAGGCCATTCTCAGCCAGTGGGTGTCTATTTTTTCTCACCACAGTCATTTAAGTGTGTTGCCAATATCTGCTAGGTAGCATTCTCTCTGATTTACACACAAAATGAATCAGTTCCTCAATCAGAAAATAAAAATGGATGTATGAACAAAAATATAAAACACTGAAAACTTCCTTTTCTTGTACTTTCTCTAAAGAAAACATACACATAATACTCAAACTATGGTATTGTGCTGTTGTCTGCTTAATAGCTTATTATATTCCTGTCTACATCCAGGTCGTCAGCCTCTGCGTTTTCAAGAAGACCTGGTGTCCAGTGCAGTAGCTGAGCTAAACTTGGGTCTTTCCCTGATGACTCAGGAGGCACGGGGAGCAGAGGAAGAACAGTTTGCACCTGATGTTCTTTATTATGTCTTCTTATGTATACAAAAGGTTAGTATCTACATGTTGCAACCCAAAGACTGTGTACTTTGCCCTAAAAGATTTTTACATCTGTTTCTTTTCATAGTATCTTTCTGAAAATGGGCGTGTGGATGATATTTTCTCTGATCCATATTACACACGTTTCTGTGAGAGTTTACACAAAATCCTGGATGGTTGGAAACCCAGTGTCCATCCTTTAGGTAAGTAAGACTCCCCCTTACAGTTGTGTTCAGACTTTTTAAAACGTAGTTATTAATTATTACATGTCATGTTCTTAGGTTACATCATACCAAGTCATGTGACAGAGGAGATGCTGTGGGAGTGTAAGCAGCTTGGTGCACATTCACCAGCTACATTGCTCACGACTCTAATGTACTTCAACACTAAGTGAGTCACACCCTTTTAACATTGAATGGCTTAAATACAGTCTCTTGTGTAATTATGTTTGCATGCTAATGACACTGACCTGTAAAATGTATCTTTATGGCAGGTATTTCCGCCTACTAACAGCTGAACAGCACATGAAAGTAGCTTTCTCTAAGGTCCTAAGACACACAAGGAAGAACCCAGCTAATATCAAGGACAAAGCAACCAGTATCCGTCTTCTTAAGGGACAAGGGCCACACAGTGGTGGACAAAAAGGTGATCAAAACTGTTTTAAAAACCTCATTTTAAAGGGGTTACATAATTTGAAGTGGGGTTGTATTAAGTATTTATTGACAGCCAGTGTATTATGCACAGTGCCTCACAGGAAGCACAAGAGTAAAGGGTACAGGAGTTAGTGATCTACTTTTGGGCAGGGCTAGAAGCACAAAACTATATTTTAGCCATCTACAAAATCCATATCACCCCAAGTGTAAGCTATACTTTGAGATTTTTCACCGTTTATGTTGACACACAACCCTTTCCAGCAGAGAACTGAAGCCGTTGTATTGGTCACCTCAAAGCCACAAAATATCCTTGACAGAAGCTGCATTTTTAGTCGTAGGTACAAGATATCTCAATTGCCTAATTTGTGCCACTGAGAGACTTTGGTGTTTTAACACAATGGTTTGATTAGGGCGAGCTAACTAAGCCATGAAGGCAGCAGGACACCAGCCATTCTGGTGTTTTGTGAGCTTAAAAAAAGTCTTAAGATAACGTTCACTTGGCTGTTTTCTTGTTGGTTGGGTGGCTAAAATAAAGTTTTTGTTTCATTTTTTTTGCCTCTGTTGTGGTAGTCTGGCTCACAGGATGATGTCCTCTTCTGATATGTCATTTGATATCCATTTCAGTCAGGATTCTCTTCCCTTTGTGTATTGCTGCAACTTAAATTTTGATTAAGGCACACTTTTTTATGTGACACTCTTTAGCAGAGATTTAACTCACTGCCCCATCAAAACAGCTTCTTTTCCAACCCTATTTTGTAAAGACACTACTGCTCCATCCTGCACTTAACCCCACCCAAGACAAGTATGCTTTGTTACAAACTAGCCATACAGCCCACATAATTTTTTTTACCCCATTCTGGAATGATGGTGCTGAATGGTGATAGATTTATCTCTGCTTAGAAAATCTGATCTAAATCTTTAAAAGCTTGCTCTAAAATTATCCCCAGCAGAAACATACTGACAGGCCTGTTGTGATTCATGTTACAGGAACCGATGACATGTATGAAGAGCAGGTGGAGGATCCTGAGAACCCTCTGCGTTGTCCCATCAAACTTTATGATTTTTATCTCTTCAAATGGTAAGGGGCAGTTTATTCCACACGTGTCCTGTATTTTGGTAATAATACTCCAATCAACCTTAAGTATATGATGAAAACAGTAATCTTCCCCTCCTCCTTTCCCAGTCCTCAAAGCGTTAAAGGCCGTAATGATGCGTACTACATGACTCCAGAGCCCGTCGTTGCACCCAACAGTCCCATGTGGTACTCGTCTCAGCCCCTCACGAGTCAGCAAGTGGAGCAAATGCTGGCTCGCATCATCGTGGTCCAAGAGATCCAGGAGTTATTCAGCGCTTGTCCAGAGGATGTGAGCTAAGATGAGAGCGCTGACTGGACTCATGGGAACTCAACTCACTGAATGTTGACTATGCAGTAGCCATCCTGTTTCAATAAACCTCACCGGCAATCTCAACACAAATGGAGCACCTTCTGATACAGTCCTAGAGTGTTTCTGAAAGCACTTGATAAATTCAGACTTTTTTTTTTTTTACATCTGTTTTCAGCTGAAGCAATGGACTGTTCTTAACTACCTTTTGCCTCTGAAACCTTTGAACTAGTGAGTAAGCAACTTTTTAGTCTCATCCTTGATGGTTCATGATTGACCTCAGGGCCTGCTGCTCTCTACACTGATCAGAGGTGGTAAATATTTTCTGTAAAAGTCAGTCTTATCAGTATGATGTGAGGATATTTAACCCTTCGTTCCTTAACCTTACAGACCATTAACATGTCTTATTTCCCTTCAAGGTCCCACTATGATACATCTTAATGTTCACTGTCAGGGACCAGCACTCACTTTTTTGTAAACGGACTGCATATTGGATCACATATTGATATGTTCAAAGCTGAAAAACTTGTGCCTGTTTTCAAAAGCGAGCTCATAATTTATGCTTGTGGATTGTTGAGTGTTTAACAAAGGTTAAAACTCAAATATTCACAAGGACAAGTGCTATATTATAGTCATTCAGGAGATTGGAAACACTTTTCTCAGGTTAACGTTAGTGAGTCGAACACCCACCAAGGACATTTGCCAACTTGGTCCTGTATGGATGTATGTAGGTCATTAAACAAAAAATGGAGATGGAAACACTTTGTGTAGATAAGTATTAATCCTTGTATCCTGAGTTAAAGTCAAAAATTACAAGCATTTAGTGCTGTTGTTGCCTACTTTAAATAAGGGTTAAATGTCAGCCCATTAAAATGTACTGATTACACCAACAGACTTGCAGCAAATGAAAAAAAAGTTATTCCTGAGGGGAAACAACTATTGGAAAACAGTTCTGTTTTGTTTCTTATTAAAATACTTTTAGCACTGTATAGTCACATTATTACTTTACCAGTCCTTTAACATCACCTTTTCTGTAGACAATATCTTCAATGTCCCATCTACGTTTTAAGTGATCATAAAAATGCACAGCACAGACATTTCTAACAAAAGGCAGGAAGGTCTTTATTCTTCTTTTTCATCAGGAAACTTTAAATGTAGCTGACTCAAAGTCTGGCTGAAGTACTTTGGCAGGGGAGATGACACATTGATGTCATTTTGACTTGTTCCTGGCAGTGTTAGCTGTCGAGCATGTAAATGAAGAGGAAGATACCGGATCTTACTCTGTTCCAGTCCGAGTCTTCCCAAAACGCGCTCTGGCAATTTCTGTCGATGAGAGTGAAACATTATTAGAAGGTAGAGATATATTATTACATAGAACAACAAAAATTGGATTTGATCTCACACATTCTTTTTGAAACCAACATAGTGAGCTAATTTAACATCTGGACTGTAAAGTAGCTGTGGGAAACAACCCGAGGCAGATTACAAGAAGAAGATTGTACTGTTGAGGCATCAATCACAGTTAACACAACACTTAAGCTTGGGGTACAAATAGTCTATATTTAGAATACACTACATCTCACATTTGGCAGCAGTGTAAATCGAATAAAGGAGCACAGGCTTTCTCACACTCTGATTTAGATCTGAGCTGATTGATGATGGACTGATAAATGTTAGTTCTTGCGGGACTGTCTAAGTAAAACCAGTGTGTCTACAACTTATCAGCAGATCACAGAGGTCATACTGGTTTTGGGAATGTTTAATTAATATGCATGATGGGGAAATGCCAGGCTCAATGTCTTTGTGCTAAAGTACACTACAGAGCAGAATAAGTTTTTACTTCCTCTGCCATCATATAATGCTACTTTTAACTTTTTTTTTTTTTTTGGCAACACATAACACTTCAACATGAGATATGCCTCAGCTTCAAAAGGCATCTAACATTAAGTCTCATTGTTCACTATATGTACCGTGACATACTGTCTAAGCACATACATGTATTTGGTCATAATGGAAGAAAAGCACACACAGGCAGCTATAATGAGCAGTGAATTCTCACTTTGCAGTTAAAAAGGAAGAACACTAATTATACAACTAAGAATCAGCATGAATCTCAGTCAACAACTGTAACATACATATTAGGATCAGTATGTCACTAAGGCAAGGTGAAAAGCTTTCTATATTTAATCCTTCCCATTTTATTTCTCTGTAATCTCTGTTATATAACCTAAACATTTGTTACCTGTGGTGCCAGTTTGCTCCAGTGGGAATATTTATGGTCACCAAGAATGGGGCAAGCCAAAGCAAATGCCAAATGAACCCTCATCTGATGCTTCACTCCTACAAACAAACAAAAGTGCAAAGTCACCTTTAAGATACATTTACCAAACTGATTCCCCACCTGTAAGCAGCATAGTCTTTATTTTACCAGATAATGGCTGAAGCTCCACCAGGCTGCAGCCACTGCTACTGTCCAGAACTCTGTATTTGGTTGCTGCAGACTGGGCTTGTCGATGGGCTCGGACTTTGATTACACTGTCTCCTGTATCATTCATTCTGAAGAGAGGACTTAGAGCCATCTGAAATTGAAAAACATAGTTTAAACTAGAAAAGCACTCAGAGAGCGCAGACCTCTGCCAAGGGAGATCAGTCCCCCCCCCCCGATCACCACCAAAATTTAATAATTTGTTCCTTGTGCCAGTATCAGCATTTCCTGAAATTTTGAGTTATCTTGCATACGGACAGACAGACAAACCAACACTGGCAAAAACATAACCTCCTTGGCAGAGGTAAAAATAAAGACATCAAAAGTTATAAAATGTACATACTGTTGTGACAAATGTACATATATTAACTGATCATTTTTGATTATTCCCATTTGTTGAGCCACTGAAGTGTAAGTCAGAACAGAAGAGGAGACCTTGAAATGAGGCTGAGGACCTGTGACCTCTCTTTCTATAATGGGAATGTCAATCAGTCCTTCAGATGGCACTGGTACACCGACTGTGATGACCCTAACGAAAAACACCAAAAGACATCAAGAGTCACGCTGTTATAGCACCATCAGATAAGACAATCTTTCTCACACACAATCTGTATTTATGTCCACCTGCTGTATCTTACCAGTATGTTCTCCTCACTTGGTTGTTTCTGTGCTGGTTGAGTATCTTCTCCAATGCTTCTTCAGTCCTTGCCAGCAGGAGAGCTCCTGTTGTCTCCTTGTCCAGACTCAGACAGGGGAGAAGCTGAGAGTCAGACTTGACCTTCACCCCATCCATCAGTTTAGAGAGGACAGGAAGTACAGAAGAGATGGATGTGGCTCCAGAGTCATCTGAGAAGACAGCAACAATATTAAATGAAAATGCCTTCATTACCAGTCAGTCATCTACTGAACTGCTTTATCCTCAAGAGGGAAATACTGACAGGCTAACACTAGAGTTCAAAAATTTAACACATTTCAACATAAAAATATGTGTTAAAATATATGAATATGCTCATTACCAGACCTCAGAGGTGGACTCTGAGTAAGTTGAATATTATGGGTAAATTACACTAAGCCTTTGAAATGCTGACAGTCTACCAGTTACAGGACAGTTTACCTCGAACCGGGACACCATAAGGTTTGTTGATAATAACCACATCTTTATCCTGGTAAAGCACGCTTCTTCGGAGATGTTTGGCCAGCACGTTTGGGTGAACATTTTGTAGCTGCTGACTGAACCGTTTCAGCTCCATCACCCTCTTCTGCTGGGCGGACACTGGTGGAGCCTGGGCCCGTGTCTCCGTCCTCTGCTGCTTGATCTTCCGCGCCAGGTCGATCGCTCTGAGCCGGGGTTTGTCCTCTGTGCCGGCGTCCGGGGCATGTCTGGTCCCGGCAGCCTCAAATTGGCTGAAGGGTAGTGATCCCTGAGGACAGAGCCGGCACTTTGTGTGTGTTTTGACCCGAGAAATGATGACGTTCAGGCCGGGGCCCCGGTCACTACAAATTATTCTTCTACAGCTATTCATAATGTCCAAATGTGGAGCTAAATGATCCACACTAGCTTAACTTTAGGAGACGCGTGCTATCATGTCAACTTCCGGTTGACTCTTTCGGAATAACAGCACATAAAAATTATTAAAATATTAATTGCTGTAATTAAAACCAATGAAATGATAATAGAATACAATTATTCAAACGCATAAATAGATTTTTTTTATTGTTAAAGACAGGATTATATGGTGAAATGTAGGTATTTTGGTTTCCATACTTACCAGTCGGTACTAGCCGTTATTATAGAAGTTGTAAAATTACATAAAATATAGTTTTCAAACAAAATTCTGTGACTAAACCACAAAACTAATAATAATAATAAATGATACAATTTATTAATTTTATCTTCTTTAATGTTTCTAAAGTGAGAACTTCCGCACTTGTCGTCATTTCCTACTTTCTTAAGGCAGATGCGTTTGTTTTATGTATCATCTCCTCCCGTTGCATTGAAACGATCTTGTTGTATGTATATTGAAATTCACCGCCCAATTGGCAAGGAATGAATAACAAACCAAACTTACCACAATGGCTCCTAGTTGATTGTTGCATGCTGTGAAAATGCCTGCTTTTTGTTTTGATATTTTTTTGTCTTAAAATGACCATTTTTCCTCTTCGAACACAGAGAAAACAAACATGACTGATCAGCTTCCATAAAAACCAGGAAACTGATGGCGATACCAACTTTTTGTTTTTATGCAGAACCTAATTAAAAAGCTAAAACATGAAGATTACCGACAGCCTATTAAGAAGTTTTAGGGTTGCAAGGACTTATCATGAAAACTCCCATAAAGTGAACTGTGTGGATTTCAGCTCTA